>NC_136261.1:334829320-334909320 GCF_964187855.1 Myxine glutinosa
GTCTGATAATTTTACATTCTGTATTCTAAGTCTAATTAATGTACCGGCTGCTTTCTCTTGAACTAACTCCCTTAAAAGAGCTTTATTTACAAGCAATAACCGGTAATTGGCATCATTATTTTCATGAGCCAATTTACTCTCCAATTGTAGAATATCTAATTCCAACCGGGCCATTGTAATGTGCTTGTCGTTTGTGCTGTGTGATTGGAAACATTGACAAAAAACCCGAATTTGAGATTTCATGTTATCCCACCATATGCTGGATGAAGGAAAGGAGGATTTCTTTGCTACTAGACTTGCCCAGAAAACACGAAAGGCTTCTTTAAACATACCATCTTCTAGAAGTCTAACATTAAACTTCCAATAAGCGCTCCTATTTGCGGGTTGAGGAAAGGAAAGGTTTAGGGTTACCATATGATGGTCTGAAAACACGGAAGGGAAAAGATTTGAAGAAACCGCAGTATTTTTAAAAGGTACGTTGATGTACCATCTGTCAAGCCTTGCCAAGGATACTCGACTATTGGCGCATCGACACCAGGTGTACTGGGATGTGTTTGAGTGGTGCAACCGCCAAACATCCACGAAACCCATTGTGCTAAAAAAAATTGGATAAGTGTACATGGGACTCAGGATGGGGTTCGACAGAGTTTCTGTCAATCGATGGGTCGAAGGTGCAATTAAAATCACCTCCGACACACACACAATGATCAAAATCAACCGATCTTAAGTGATTTATCATTGAGGTGAAGAAGGACTTACGCTCTATGCCATCACTTGGCGCATACACATTAAAAATGGTGTAATGGAAGTTATGGCTTACTAGTTTAAGAGAGCTAAGCCGACAATTTATTACCTCCTGAAAATGGCATGACTCACACACGAGGCCTGGCTTCAGCAAGAAGCCCATTCCAGCAGATGAAGCTGATAAATTGCTGAAATAGCATTGGCTCTTAAAAAGTTGATGCCAGTCATGTTCCACATAAGGTGTGATGTGAGTTTCTTGAAGTAAGATCACATCCACCTTTTTCCGTTGAAATATGTTTTTTACTTGAACCTGGCGGTGGTGGCTAGCACCACCACCGTTAATATTTAAAGTTGCAAGTTTTATAGTTTTCATCCTGTATTGATGAAATCAGCCTGTGGCTGGGAACACTCTACACCTGCACGTGTGATGAATTTTCTTAACCTGTAGTATTGTGACTTATTCAGGTCAAATTGTTCAGGCGTTTTAATTATGGATTTTGCAGTATGGATGAATGCAACCAAATCGTCAAAATAGTCTTTAATGACTATGTTACGCTGTCTGTACGTTTTGGCTAGAAACGACACGATGTGTTGGGGGGGGGGGGGGGGGGTATCTGTGACGGAGATGCTGATGACTGTGACAGCTCAGTCACTTCCACCTCGTCCTCAGACTCTGACAAGTCTGATAATGTCCCACCTGGATCTTGGGCCTTACTTGCAGCTCTCACGAGCTCCTCTGGAGGCATCTCCTGAGATTTCGTTGGGTACTCTGGTACACACTCACGAGCAGACTGGTGCTTACTTTCTTTATGTGTGCTTTGGCAAATGGCTGCAGATCTCTGCGTAGCCGGAGTTATGATTTCTGTTTGTAAGACAGAGCAATTTGTTTGGTCACAAGTCCGCTCAGTTACTGGAGGGGGGACCAGTAGGGCTTCGCGTTCAGGCTCAAAAATGGCCGTATTGTTCCGATCAATGCAGGCTTCATTCTCAGAGCCTGGGAAATCAGTAACATCCTCTTTTCCACTTTGGCGTTCGATATTTTCGTTTGCTGTAGACGTTTTGCTCTCTTTTGCAGAGACAGTGTCTCTGCCCAAGACAGCCTTCTTTATCGCACCATCAGGGCTATTTGTTAGTGGTGCTTTCCGTTTTTTGGTCAGTACGGCAAGTTCTTCATTCATGGGTTCGCCAGCAGTACTAGCATCACCAAGTGCCATCTCGCTGGGTTTGGGTAGCACCGGGGCGTCGGGAAGAACGGTCGGGGCGTCGGGAAGCACAGTCGTGGCGTCGGGAAGCACAGTCGTGGTGTCGGGAAGCATAGTCGCGACCTCGGGAAGCACAGTTGGGACATCAGGAAGCACAGTCGGGGCGTCGGGAAGCACGGTCGGGGCTTCAGGTAGCACGGTTTGAGCATCAGGAAGCACTGTTTGAGCGTCGGGGAGCACGGTCAGGAAGTGAGGAAGCACGGTCGAGGCGTGAGGAAGCACGGTCGAGGCGTGAGGAAGCACGGCCGAGGCGTGAGGAAGCACGGTCGGGGCGTTTTCTTTTTTACAGGCCATATCGGTGTGTCCCAATTTGCCGCACTTCGTACAAGATGCTTTGGGACAAAACCTTTTAACGTGTCCGAAGGCTCCACAAAGGAAGCACGTTAAGGTGCCTGACGAAGCGTACATTTGATATTGACGATCATTTACCGAAATTTTAAACGAGATGTTTTGTCCTGTATCGTCACCGCGATCAGGAAGCACCATGAATAGCCTACCTGTCTCCGGAAACTCATAACATGTTTCACTCGTTCATCCCGACATCCCAGGGGAATCATCGAGATTCGGGAAACAACAGTTCCATACCGGGTCAGAACAGCCATTAACTTATCATCTGTGATAAACGGAGCGACATTTGAAATAATTACTTTCATCGCCGGTGTGTCCATCGGGGAGACCATGACGAACTGCCCACCTTTCAATGACAGACCGGTACTAACAACATCATGCACGAACTTCTCGTCCGACACGAAAACAACAAACTTTTGGTTCATCCGCGACGCGGCGCGGACATTTTCATCGCCGATAACATTCCCTACAGCGAGGATAATGTCCTCGGTAGGAACACCTTCGGGAGGGACACACACGAAAGCATGCTTCCTTGTTAGGGTTTCAAACCCTTCCTGCCGTGCACGAACACTCGCCATAACGGCGGTGTCTCACCTTTCCACCTTGACCAGGCGGAAAGGACACGAAATAAATAAAGTCAAAATGAAATAATAAATAATAAAGTTCTCACGACGCGAATAAGGTAAACAGCGCCGACGGAGCAGGTAAACTGAACCGAACGGGTCTGCTCTCACCTTTGGGCTCTTCTCTCACTCTCTCTGCCTCAAGGGAGGGGAAAGAGGGACAGGTGGTAACGAAGGACATGACAAAAGCACGATTGGAAAAAGGAATGGGGGGGGGGGGGGGAAACCAACACAAGCACAGAGCTACAGCACACGAACACGAGTGCACGCCATCTTGCCACGCCCAACACAAAATGGCCTGCAGGGGGAGAGAGAGAGACTGACTGTTTCTTCCTTTTATTACAAGAGTACAAAAAATCAGTTATGTTCAGTCATAAAGAAACAAAACACAATAAAAATTGTCTCAAGGAAAAGTTATTATCAAATCATCATCAAGTGTGCATATGACATCATTAAAAACCCACTTTTCTTTAAAACATGTTAAATTCTTGTTCATTTTAAAAAACCGGTATTCTAGCTTTAGTCTTGCATTTACAAGAGCCTTAAAGGTGAGCAGTACATCATATGACGAGTCAGAAGCGTTTCCCATTTTTTTCTTCCTGGATTTATAAATTGCAAACTTGGCCTGGCCAATTAAAAAATTCATTAAAACCACATTTCTAAGGGAAGGCGGTCCTAAAACACCATAAATAAAAACATTGTGATTGAAGAGGGAACCAAGCTTCACAAAGCGTTCCTGAAGGAATGTAAAAAGAGGTTGCAATCGTTCACACTCAAGGTATATATGCGGTAGGGTTTCAATGGATGCACAGAAAGGGCATAGATTAGAGTTAGCAGTAGAAAACCGGTTCAGTAAAACATTATAAGGTAAAATCCAGTGTACAAGTTTCCATTGAATATCTCCAACATACTTTGGAGTAGGCAAGAGATAAAAACTTCGCCAATTGCGGCAATTGGGGGGTATTGGGGGTAAAACATCCCGCCATCGAAGCCTCGGGTGCTCAGAAAATGTTTTTGCGTATAAAATTTTAACGTACGCGTTGTACAAAGTTTTCTTTGGAAAGGCGGGAAGGGATAATGCAGTATCATCAGGGCTGTTCAGGCCAGGGGACAGATTAAGTGGCGGGCTGAAGACTAGGAGTTTGGGGAAGTCACCCGCTGTTTCCTCGGGGGAAGGGCCAAGTTCCTCGCAGGTATTACAGTTCGTTGTGGATATCCCTTGAAGGAACCGAGAGATGATCCTGACAGATTTTATTCCGGTTTTTTGTGCCACAGCGGCAGCACTCAGCCGGCAGCTCCCAGACTCTGTCATGAGGTCTTTCACTTGCAGCAGCTTGGCATCAACAAAACGTTGAACGAGTCCCCTATTATTCAAGCTGTTTTCCAGGAAGGGGTTGTAGCATAGGGGCTCATTCAACAACATTTCCATGTTGTATGTTGCCATTTCACGGGAAAAGGACAGGGCTTGCCAGGCGTTCATCACCCCTTGGTAAAAGGTGGGCAGCAAGGATGAATCGATTTGATGAGGGTTCATCAAGAAAAGTTCTCGGTCGTAACCCAGCTTGCATGTAAGCTGCAATATGCAGTTATAGTCAGAGAGCCTACTACACTCTATTTCAACCCATAGCATACAAAAGGTTTGACCCCCTAGAGTTGTTGGGGGTATCAAGCTGAGTAAAAAAAAGTATGTAAGATTGACCCCCCCTGCTGGAACTAGTCACCAGACCCCCCTAAAATGACCCCAATAATGGGTTATTTCAACCCATCTCATACATGGACCAAATTTGGTTACAATATAGTGTCATGTCAGGACATTACAAAAATGTCAAATCTAACAACTTACCCTGCTGGAAAGGTGATGTTAGACCCCCCGCAAAGTACCCCCCAATAATGGGTTATTTCAACCCATCTCATACATGGACCAAATTTGGTCACAATATAGTGTCATGTTAGGACATTACAAAAACATCAAATCTAACAACTTACCCTGCTGGAAAGGTGATGTTAGACCCCCCGCAAAGTGCCCCCCCCTAAAAACGGGTTATTTCAACCCATCTCATACATGGACCAAATTTGGTCACAATATAGTGTCATGTCAGGACATTGCAAAAACATCAAATCTAACAACTTACCCTGCTGGGTAGGTGATGTTAGACCCCCCGCAATCTCCTATTGCATATACGAACCAAATTTGGTCACGATGTACAAATATAACAAATCTAACGTTACCCTTCTGGAAAAGGTGGGTGATGTTAGACCCTTCCTCAAAACAATCTACACACAATTATATATATATTATACCACAATCCATTGTGGTATCTCTGTCAGAGTCCATCTGTATCTGAAAATTAATATCACAAATCAAATAAAGTCAGCATACACTACAAGTGTTGGTTAATGAAATCAGCATACACACTACAAGTTACAACTACAAGTATAGAAGTTTGATTTAACTATTAATCTCCATTGTAAGAGGCTTCTGAGCTTTATTAGTTAATCTTTGTAATAAGATTAAACATTTTAAATTATCAAACCAATGCATTTCAAATAATGTTTGATTGTTAAACATTTTAATATCCTCTAATGTGGAACAAATATCAACTTTGTTATCATTATTAACCAAAAGAAGAGGGGAATGTCAAGAGGAAAACATAAATTCTTCAGATTAAGTTTCCATACTTACTATATGAAAGCATGTTGCTTAAAAACTGGAAAATCTAGAATATGCAGTTCCTCAAGGAGGGGCTCGTTCAGTATCTGTGAAAGTTAAATACAAAATGTATTTGCTATTTGACCATATAATGCTCATGAAATTTAGGATAGTATGCCTACAAGTCAATCATCTCTGATTGGTTTCATTCAGGCTTCTATTATTATATTATATTTGATCATGTCATGCTATTATAAGTGCATCAACAATATTTTATTGGTTGTCCTCTATTGGCTTCCGTAGTTTACAAAAAATATTACCAAGGAGGGCCTAGAAAGGTCATTTGCATACTTTTACTAAACTAGGGGCATTAAATGATGATGTATGTCAATGTACAGACATGTCTTAAGCTGTTAAGTTGTTACATTTGATAATTTGTAATATCCTGATGACATGATTGTGACCGAAGTTGGTTCATGTAAACGATGGCTTGAAACAGGGGTACTTTGGGGCCGGGGGGGGGGGGGGGGGTCTAACATCACCTACCCAGCAGGGTAAGTTGTTAGATTTGATGTTTTTGCAATGTCCTGACATGACACTATATTGTGACCAAATTTGGTCCATGTATGAGATGGGTTGAAATAACCCGTTTTTAGGGGGGGGCACTTTGCGGGGGGTCTAACATCACCTTTCCAGCAGGGTAAGTTGTTAGATTTGATGTTTTTGTAATGTCCTAACATGACACTATATTGTGACCAAATTTGGTCCATGTATGAGATGGGTTGAAATAACCCATTATTGGGGGGTACTTTGCGGGGGGTCTAACATCACCTTTCCAGCAGGGTAAGTTGTTAGATTTGACATTTTTGTAATGTCCTGACATGACACTATATTGTAACCAAATTTGGTCCATGTATGAGATGTGTTGAAATAACCCATTATTGGGGTCATTTTAGGGGGGTCTGGTGACTAGTTCCAGCAGGGGGGGTCAATCTTACATACTTTTTTTTACTCAGCTTGATACCCCCAACAACTCTAGGGGGTCAAACCTTTTGTATGCTATGGGTTGAAATAGAGTGTAGTAGGCTCTCTGACTATTAGCCAGAGGCCTCCAGAGTAGGGCTTCATCTCCATATACAAGTTGGTGCATGATATGAAGCCGGAAGACCATAATCCGGCTGCGGATATCAATAAGACCTTGGCCACCTTCAGTGAGTGGTAAGTATGCCACGGGGGGTTGGAGCCAGTGTTTCCCGCTCCAGAAAAAGTCGACAATGCTCTTTTGCAGTGTAATAAGAAGGCTCCCAGGCGGTTGTAGGCATATCATCTTATGCCATAGCATAGAGGCGACAAGATTGTTAATGACGAGAGTTCTTCCGCGGTACGAAAGTTGAGAAAGAAGTCCTTTCCAGCGGGCCAGTTTTGCCATTACCTTGTCCGGTAATCCCACCCAGTTCTGCTGCTCAAAGGTGTTGTCTCCTAGGAAAATACCGAGGTATTTAATGCCACTTTTCTGCCAGTTCACTCCTCCTGGTAGGACAATTGGCGGGCAATCTCCAGGTCCTATCCAAAGGGCTTCACTCTTCTTCCAGTTTACCTGGCCTGAACAAGCCTTACAATATATGTCTTTAGTGTCTGAGCCACCGCAGTGACGTCAGCACTATTTTTTATATAAATACAGACATCATCTGCATAGGCAGAGACTTTTAGCGGTGTGGTAAGAATTGATCCAGTGAAGCCAGAAATGTGCGTACGTAATTGGAGCAGAAGAGGTTCGATGGCAAGAGAGTATAAAAGTCCAGATAGCGGGCAACCTTGCCGTACTCCCCGTTGTACAGCAATGGGGCTACACAATACTTGATTAATTTTAAGAACACTGGATATATTACAATACAAAAGTTTAACGTACGAGATAAAAATAGGTCCAAACCCAAAATTCTCTAAAACTCTAAAAAGGTACATGTGGTCAATACAGTCAAAGGCTTTTCCTTGGTCAATGAAAAACAGACCAACATTCATATTAAAATTGTTACAAAACCGAATGCTATCACGGATAAGAAAGATATTATTAAAAATAGTACGTCCAGGAATACAAAAGGATTGATGTTCTCCTATTAGTACATTCATAAAAGGTTTCATTCGATTAGACAAGGCTTTGGCTAAAATTTTATAATCCGTACATAAAACAGAAATAGGACGCCAGTTCTCTATAAGTTGAGTGTCCGCTTTCTTAGGAATTAAGGTGGTGACTGCTCTCCGGCAACTCCACGGCAGTTGTCCATCCTCTAAACATTCATTCAATACCCGCAGTAGGTGAGGTCCAATGGCGTCCCAAAAAAACTGGAAAAATTCACTAGTCAGCCCATCCAGTCCAGGGGCTTTATCAGGTTCCAAGGCCTTCAAGGCAGCGGTGAGATCAGGTAACCTAAGAGGATCCTCCAACTGCTGCTTCTGATCCTCCACCAATGTTGGAAGGTTAGAAACAAGTTCCGATATTGCATCCTGGTTAATGTTTCCGGGCACATTCCCTGATTCTGCCATCTTCATAAAGGAGTTCCCCATCATGGAGCAAGCGTGTAATCATTGACGAAGAGGCCCCCCTTTTAAGGCTGAAGAAGAATTTGGTTGGAGCATCAAGGTCGTGTATATACCTCATCTTCAGGCGCAATAAAGCATTTTGTGCTCGCCTTTCGGATATGGAATTCAGTAAGGCCGTTTTTCCATGAATTTGTTGCCTCATTCCCTGGTAGATCACACTTGCAGTTCCCTGAAGCTGTTCCTGTAATTCCAGGATTTCATCTTCAAGTAAGGTTGTGGTTTTTCTTTCCTCTTGAACACCATACGCACGATATTGTTGGCAGAACAGTCTGATGTGCGTTTTGGCATTATCCCACCATTGTCTGAGGTTTGAGAAATTCCCTTGGGAGGCAACTAGAATATTCCAAATTTCCGGAAAAATGTCCTTAAAGGTACTATCATTAAGTAAGTTGTTATTAAATTTCCAAAAAGCACTCTTGTGTTTCGGGCAGGGGGCAGAAATTTTGAGATATTGTTGCGCTGTGGTCCGAGAATCCTGATGGGCAAATTTTGGATGACAGAACGAGGCGTTCAAGTGGAGGATTAATATAAAACTTGTCCAAGCGAGCAAGTACAATATTACCCTGAATGCATCGACACCATGTGTATTGCCTGATTGATGGGTGCTGTACCCGCCATATATCTGTCAAATTCATTTGTTTAAAAAATTTGGTGAGAGGGATTGTAGAGGCAGGATGGGGCTCTGCACTGTTCCTGTCTAGTTGGGGTTGGAGGGTGCAATTAAAATCTCCACCAATACAAACATGATTGTCTTGGTTTTTTAGGGCGTTTTTGCTGTCGAGGGACGTTAGGTGTGTCCCAAGGGCATTAAAAAAAACTCGCCGAGCTACAGGCGTACTTGGGGCATAGATATTAAAAATAGTATAGAATTTTCCACAGTAGTGGAATTCTAGGGATGCTAGGGATCCCTTGTGTATTTCGTCGAATTTAAGCGATGAAGGCGAAAAGGAGGGGCTAAGAATTATTGCGACACCGCCTTTGCGGGAGTCACCGTTACTAAAAAAGGACAGGCCGGGGAAGAGCCTACACCACTCTGCGACACAGCAGTCGTTGGCATGGGTCTCTTGTAAGAGGGCAATGTCAACTTTCTTCTGTAATAAAAAATCCCTTACTTGAACTTTACGGACAGAGCTACATCCTCCGTTAATATTCAGGCTACAAATGGAAAAACTCATTACAGCTACAAGAAGGAGTGATCACCACTCAATTTTTTGATAGCAGTTCATTCTTAGCTTTTTGCAACCACTTCTTTAAACGGTGACGTTGGGAGGAATTGAAATTAAAAACGTGGGGCCGTTTTACCACCAAACTAGCGGAATGTATAAAATCAGGTAGCTCCGGAAAAAAGGTTTCTATAACAACATTCCTTTTTCGGAATGTGTCCTTAAGAAACCTTTTTATCTCGGAGGGAGGGATTGGAGGGGTTTCTTCTTCCTTAAGGCTACCACATTCACTAACAGAGTCATCTATATCAGATGGCTCAGATGGTGCGTCACACTGGTTTTCATCATTTATCTCCTCACCGTCATCACATCCCTCCACGTTATCGGATGGGGCATAGTCCATAGAGGGAGGGGACGGGGAGGGAGAGAAATGAGCCATCTTCAGGGGAGGGGGGGGAGGGGGGGGTACTAATTTTTGCGGTTCAACCATATCAGTTTCTAGGTCAGTAGACAAGAGCGAGGATTCATCCACATCTATGTCCTCCAATACCGAGAAACGATTTTCTGTGACGAGGGACAAATCTAGGGCAGAGAGGAGGGGCTGTCGGTTTTCAGTTGTAGGTTTTTTAAAGAGATGACCGTTTTCATCTGTTGTTTGTAGATGTCTTTTTCCTTTTGGGCAGACTAATTGAAACTCGTCCTGGTTAGTGGGAAGAGATTGCAAGGGTTTGGGGGGAGGGAGGAGGGGGGGAGGACGTGATCATCGGGAGGGGATTCCCATCGGCTACCACGGCGAGAGAGGTAGGATCAGTTATAGCAGGCAACAAGCTGTGATTGGAGGATGTCGCCTGGGGGGTGAGGTCTATCGTTAACAGGAGATGGCTGCAATTAGATCCTTCAGTAGAGGGAGGGGCCCCTGTTTCAAGGGGAGGGGAAGGGGGTACGGCGGGGGGGTTTGGATCGGTGGTAGGAGGGCTTGGGTCGGTGGTAGACAGATTGGGATCAGTGGTGGTAAGGCTTGGGTCGATGGTGGGAAGGTTCGGGTCGGTGGTGGGAGGGCTTGGTTCGGCGGCGGGAAGGCTTGGTTCGGTGGTGGGAGGGTTTGGTTCGGTGGTGGGAAGGCTTGGGTCGGTGGTGGAAGGGTTGGGATCGGTGGTGGGAAGGTGGGGGGGTTGCTTATTCCCGGTTCGGAGGGGAGGTTGTACTTGTGGAGAATTCTCTTTTCGGGGGCAGTCATGCTTAACATGCCCAAATTGTCCGCAGCCAAAACATTTTACAACGTTGGTGGACACGTACACTGTATATTCGTTCTGTTGATGTTTTAATTTTATTATAAGGTTTAAATCCTTCTGGGAATTTTTTAAAATCATAAACACTTGCCGCCGGAATGAAACCACGTGCCTTAAATCGTTGTTTCGTGACCCGAAGGGAATCATGGAGATACGAGACACGATGGTACCGTATCAGGACAATTCTTTAATTAGTACATCGTCGGATACAAATGGGGGGCAATTGGATATCACGACTTTTATCGCTGGGCTATCTAGTGGGGAAATCATAACAAATAAATCTGGATCGATTGTCAAACCCTGTTCGACAATTTGTGGGACACAATCCACGTCGGACAAAAAAAATAACGATCCGCTTGTTCATCCGCGAAGCGGCAACAACCTTGTCGATCCCGACAACACGACCGGTTGCGAGGACAACGTCCTCGACACTAACCTCACGTTCCGGAGGTACACAAAAGAACCCGTGCTTACGGGTCAGGCTCTGAAAGGCCGTAAATCGAGATAGTGCAGCTGCCATACTGGAACAGCTGCACTTACAACCCCTCCCCAACTCGGGGAGGGTGAATATATAATATAATCTTCCCTACCCAAACTCCGGGAATGGGAAGTAATCAGACCTCTCCGATTTCCCTAACTTCGGAAAAGGGAGGCAACAAAACAAACTGAAGGAAAGATAAACGAAAGGAAAAAAATGAAATAGAGGTTTAAGATGAAGGAGCAAACACCGATCGGGCGACGCCCAAAAACGGCGAACCCTTACCAGCGATCACCCTGTGCTCTCCGGCTCTCTCTCCCGTCTCAATGTATATAGGAATCACCAGGAAAACTCCACGAACAGGCACAAGGACACGGAGGGGGGAGAACGGGGGGGGGGGGGGGGGGGTGGGAATGGAGCAACAACACAGAGCACTCACAGGCCTCCACAAGCAGACGCCATGACAGTACAACCAGCATACAAATGGCCAGCAGGTGGCGACAGAGAGAGAGAGAGAGAGAGAGAGAGAGAGAGAGAGAGAGATTTGAATTTTAGGGTCTTTTATTACAAAAGTATAAAAGAAAAACAAGTAATACAATAGCAGTCAACAAAAGTAATTAAATCAAGGAACAGAAAGACATGAGATTAATTAGAGCAGCAAAAAAAGTTCATCTCCCTCCACCTTACACAGGACTTCAGCTTTGCACCATTTTTGAACAAAGTGATTAACCCGAGAAGTCTCTCGGTAAAAGTGAAATTCAGTTTTAAGACGGGCAAACACAAAGCCTTCGAAGGCCAACAAAACACTGCATTCCTGTGAACTTATCCCGGAAACCCTTCTCTTCCGTGTAATATATATCGCGAGTTTTGCCTCAGCAAGCAAGAAATTAACAATTTGAGATCCGACATTCTCATTAGATACAGGCATGCAGTACACAAAATGATAGAAGGAAAAACAAAAACCGAAATTCCGGAAAGTATATTGCAGGAGTTGAAAAAGTGGAGCCAGCCTTTGGCATCCGACATATGCGTGGAAAGTGTCCTCGAGTGATGGCAAAAAGGGCATTCATCAGATAACATGAGGTTCATTCTTTTGAGCAACACGTTGGAAGGCAAGGAATAGTCTGCAAGCCTCCACTGTTTGTCTCTGGCACGTTTAGACACAGGTGACGTGCACATCGAGGACCAGGTAGGAGAAGATGGAGCCCCTGCAGGCAGAAGACCTTTCCAATGGGTGGTCAGTGGGCTATTGGGGTTGGCAGAAATAACAACATTAAGACATTGCATGTACAGAGTAGCCTTTGCACAGGCTTGTCGAGGTTTTGTGGAAGGAGCGCCAGAAAAACAACACTCAGGGAAGTCAGGGTGCATCGTTTTTGTGTTTTGAACATCGTGTGGTGGAGGCCACGATAAATTAAAAGAGTTAAACACTTTAACAATTGAACGAATAAGTTGTCCAATTAGTCGAGCTGAGGTAACATTGCAAACTTCCAAAATCTGGTTAGGGGTCTGCCATCCAGAACAAGTATGGTTAACAAAGTCCCTGACAAGGAAAAAAACAGATTCACTGAAGGATTCTGAGTATTGCGCTGCAATACATGTCCCCTACCAAAGTTCAAAGTGCCATAACAGTAGGTGATAAATGTTGCTTCTGGGACACCTCCGTTTAACATGGGAAATCCCTATCTAATGTCATTTACCCCCCTGTCTTTTTCAAAAACCATAAACACCTCTATTTCTCCCTCTATGAACCTATAATCCTTCTCACCTTATGAACCTATAATCCTTCTCGCCTTATGAACCTATAATCCTTCTCACCTTATGAACCTATAATCCTTCTAGCCTTATGAACCTATGATTTTCTTCCTTTATGAACCTATAATCCTTCTAGCCTTATGAACCTATGATCCTTCTCACTTACATGTAATTTTTACCCTATTCCCCCCACTACCCCCTTAATGTAGTTCCTTAGACCACTCTACTAATGAGCCTATAAATATATTATCTCTTTCTTACTTTT
Organism: Myxine glutinosa; assembly: GCF_964187855.1. Lineage (NCBI taxonomy): Eukaryota > Metazoa > Chordata > Myxini > Myxiniformes > Myxinidae > Myxine > Myxine glutinosa. The sequence continues at coordinate 334,842,496 of NC_136261.1, forward strand.
TTAAGAGTTCCATTCTCCTATAGAACTCATCCCCATCAAGTATATTTATAAAGTATACAGGTTCCTTAACCTTTTGTTGTGAAAGTATAAAGTGCTATGTTTCACGGAGGGTTCTTGTTTGACCTCCTCCTCTCCCACATACCATTTTAAAATTATAATATTTATTATCCGATTGATAACCATTAAAGTTCTCACTCCACTCTAATATATTTTTCTTCCCGCCCTCCATTACCCCACTTAACAAATGAATACGTTTATCCGTCTTGAGAACCTTCTGACCAGTGATTCTCTCAACCTCTTGAATCTGATATTTTTCACATTCGTTATGTTTTCCATTTATATACCAAGGTTGATTACACCTCCACTCATTAGTCTGGTTGATACTTGGTTCTATCATTTATATAATCGTAAAAAAGGCGGCGGTAGCCCGTTAAAATCCCTAACCCCCCCTTTTTAACTAATCACATATATATATATATATATATATATATATATATATATATATATATATATCTTATCACTTATATATATATATCTTATCACTTATATATCTTATCACTTATATATCTTATCACTTATATATCTTATCACTTATATCATATCACTTATATATCTTATCACTTATATATCTTATCACTTATATACTTATATAACCATAAGGGAGACTATCAATTCCATTTTCTAAAATAAACCTCTTATCATCAAAAGCCCCCAATGCTTTCTTATTCACCTCTCCTGAATATAATTGATGTTTATAACTTCTTATTCCATTAATCTTTCTAAACTCTTCTTTCTTTGTTGTTAAACAGTTATAATAATCCTTAAAGTTTATTGTTTCTTTAATGACATTTTTATTTACACCTTTTAACTTCTTATCAGTCTTTTCAACGTTATTCACAATGTATTTATAAGCATAAGCCTTCGACCTCAATCCCACAAATTCACTCATAACATTTCCTCCCAATTCATCCTTGAACTTTCCAATCACCTTTTTATTTTTAGAAGAGAACAACTCACTCTCTGGACTGTAATTACTTGTATCATAGATATTAATGTCCTTTTTCATGTCTGAATAAACATCATCAGTATTAATTTTCAAAATAAAACTATCAGTATCCATATACAACAATGACACATTATCGTTATACTTTGATTTTAGATTAATATAAAAGTAATCATACATTAATGACTTTGACAAGTCAAGAATTGATGTTCCAATGTAAATAGGTTTGTCCATTTCAATACTCTCTTTAACCAAATGGATCGCACAAAAGTTCTCAGTAAAGACCTCAGCTCTAGTAAAACTCGGTCTATTAATTAATTTTGATGCTTGTTCCCAAGATGTTGCTAGTCTGATATTTTGTCTTTTCCTCACATTCTCCATGGTCTTACCAAAGACCGCATTATTCATCAATTTATAAAAGTCTTTCTCAAAATCTGTTTTTGACTCTGTTCTTCTTTGTGTATTAAAATCAATGTACCCCTTTAACCAATGACTTTGATTGAACTTTAGAACCCTGTGGATGTTCTCTACTCTTAGACCTTTTGATAAATATTGTCGCAAATTTCTTTGGTGTAGTACATAATTTTTCTTGTTATATAATGTAGTAAGTAATTTTTCTGTTGATTCACCTATATCAAACGATCGTTGATAATCACTCAACCATTCTTTCTTTGGACTTTCTTTCTCACAAGCAAATGGAAGATCTTTATGTTTGATATGAAGTTCTTCAGGATATTTTAAATCGACCTCAAAATAATAACCAACCTTTGAATCATCCAATTCTTTTTGTGTAGAGATACATACATATTGTAAAACCTTTGTGTAGTCTTTTTCCTTTACCCATCTTAGTTTCCTATAAGGAAGAGCTTGAGACATTGCCCAGCCATACAAGTTGTTTGCGTCATAGTACATCAAGTAAGAACTCTCTTTCGTTGAATCATAATTTGGAAGATATTTGTTATTTGCTTTTGCGTATCTGCTCGAGCATACTTGTGAAATTCCACCTCTTTTTGCCTTTTCAATCATCAAAAGCATATCGACATCGGTTATCAAATCCAAAGCTTGTTTTGTCATTTTCAACATCACGCTCCAAGCCAATCCAGGTGCTGTGTAGTAGTGAGCAGGATCCAATCCATATCCAGTGCGACAAACAGATCTAAAGGCTTCAAATACATCGGCCAATAAAAGCACATCAGTTTTGAGATACAAATCGTGATACTCGCCAAGATTCTTGATGTTATATTTTTCCCAAACATTTTGTGCGTGTACATAATCTTTATCAGATATATGACTGTTGTTTAATTTGTTATAGAAATTTTCTTTTAAAGGAAGTTGTGTTTCATTGAATCTCTCAAATGAGTCCATATAGTCATAGGGGTAAATTCCCTTTTGTGTTAGAAAATCTTTATCTGAAAAATACTCTGAAAGACATGGAAACTCTTTTAGATTTTGAACCAAATTAGCCAATGGACTTGCCATGAATTTAAATGTATCAAGAAATCTGATATGAGTAATAGGAGATGTGTGAATTGTTTTTGTGAATGAAATGTATTTCTGATCCGTGTTAGGAATTGCTGAAATGTGTCCAGATGTCTTTGAAAGTTCATTAATAAATAGATGCGTATCATAATGAGCGTTGTTATGAAGAAAGACAGGAATGAAAGACGGGGGTTTATAATTAATATTACAACTTTGATGAGCTGGACCTCTATATTTACCAGTGAGATGACAATGATCTCTAACCTTTAGACCTTCACCAATGTTTTCCTCACAAATATGACAAACATTGTTTTTTCTAAATTCCCTTTTCTGTTCACTCGTTAAGGACATTGGTTTATTGGTTTCTCTCATTATCTTGGTTAATCGGACACAGTCTTTTTCTAGTCGTTTCACAAACTCCTCTGGGGTATTTGAGCCTCTATACTCCTCTAACTTGTTATATTTATCACCAACGGATGATTTGATATAATAACAAAAACCGCAAGGAGTATGTTTTTGATATTTATTTGTGTATGATTCTTTTGGATCTGGAGAAGCAGTATCTATTTTTTCTAGAATACTTTCAAAATCAGCATATATAACAAATGGATGTTTGATCTTTTTCTTTTCATCTTTGAATGTGATCTTTGAGCCTTCTTTAGGCATATTGATTACCGTTGATTTATGTTCACCACAATAATTTGAATGTTTATCTAATCTTTCTTGTGTATGGAAGAAGTTAAGACAACGCAAACAAATATATATTTTATTTGTTCTTTTAGATACTTGTGGTTTTATTAATTTAGCAATATCTTTGATGTATGTATAATGTGAATTTTCCTATGAATTAAAATATTGAAGATTAATATGAGTTTGTTTACAATTGTCAGAAAGCTTTAAAACCTGAATGCTGTTTGTTTCTGTTAGACCATAAACATTAACTGATAAATTATTTATCTTTTCAAATTTAGGAATATCATTTAAAGCCATAGGAAACTTTAGATCTTTCGTATTTAATGTATTCTCATATTTTTTATAATGAGATACTCTTTCATCATGAAAATGTGGAGGATGTAAGTGTGCTAGAATAGACCAGAGAAAACATTTATTGTCTTTATTTTTGATATTGATAACTGCTTTTCTATTTTTGATAACACTGGGTAAATCAATGTAGGAAGAAGCTTTTAGAGGATCTGATTTAAGAATATGAATGTCTATGTAAATAATTTTTCCTATATTGAATCCACTTCCTACGATTGAATTATCCACATCTTGCTCTTGTTTAATAAGTTCATCATAGACTCCTGATGTTTTAAAATCTTGATATGAAGATATAAAGTGTGGCTCAGTTCTCATGTATGGTGTATCTATAACTCCTTCGTCCTTTGTCATTTCTAATTTTACTCCCATATAAAATTTAACTGGTTTCATTTATTTTAGTGTTTTTTCAATCAACGTTTGAACAGCAGGTTTAACTATTTCTACAGCATCAACTATAGACTCTGGTTCAGGAGGTTTGAAGTTAAAGACTCTTATTTTAATATGTCCTTTGAATGCGCCATCAGAGTTTTTAGTTGTGATAAAATTTGATAAATGTAGAATTGTTTTAAGATGTATTTCGAAGCCTTTCTTGAGGATATTTTTATTACATGCAGAACAGTGTTTTGTTTCCTTCTGAATAGGAGATAGTAGGTGAAGTAGATTAAATGTGTGTTTGTTAGTTTTAAGGTGTCTTTTGTATTGTTTATATTCTTGTTCACAAACGTCACAATATGTTGCTTTGATCATATTTATTTATATAGTAAAATTATACTTAAAACAAAGTGCCTTTTTTAGAGGCTTTTTTAAAGATGAAACTGTGCTTAAAGTAAAACACCTTTGAGCTTTTCAACTCGTTTTATGTATATAACTTTACTTAAAGTAAAGCGTCTATGTATTAGCCAGAAAGTTTAGATACTCTAGTTCATCAATTTCAATTTCACTATCTGAGTCATCAATAAAGCTACTCTCATAACTATCATTTGAACACAAACTATTAGTATCATAACTATCTTCAGATCCTAGACTCTCAGTATAATAACTCTCAGAGTATTGACTGTTAATATCACTCATGTACATACCATTAAACGTCCATCAATATCTATATATTTTCTTTCATTAGAACTAATAACCACAATATTTTTTACATTAAATGTTATTTTCAAATAATCTCTAATAATCAGAGTACGGAATGATAGTTCACCACTAATATTCATATTATTAATTTCACCCACATCTTTGGGTCTATTAAAGAATATACAAATGTTTCCTCGAGAATTGTTGATGGTCTTATCATTCATTTTCAAAGCATCTTTATCAATGACCTTTTCAAGCTTTGAGTAAATTGTTAGTAGTAGTGGAGAAACTTTTGTCAAATTTACTTTAATAGAGTTATTAATTAACATAGCTTGTCCCGTAAATTTAATAAAAGGACACATGTTATTCTCCATTATGGGTTTAATCCAAAAATTTCCATATTTATCTTTGTTCAATTTAACATCTTTGACATATTTTTCTATATCTTCCACTGAAGTAGAGATTGATTGAAATCCTCTAATAAAGGCACTTTGTTTTAAGTATAATTTTACTTTATAAATATGATAAATTCTGAAGGATATTTAGAATTTCCAGACTCTCCATATGATAATTTAGAAATCTGCCACCGTTGTGGTAGAATAGGGCTTAATAATGAGGGTTCATATAAACAATGTATTTTCTGTGATTTAATTTTAATTAATGATAATAAAAAATATAGAAAAATATATAACTCTTTTAAATTAGAACCAAAAATGAATTACTTTACCAGATTAATAAGAAAGATGAATGTTAAGTATTATGGTGATAATACACCATTTCTTACAAGGGAAGAGACTATTTGTATTGAGGAAATGTATAAGGGTTTAATGATATTTATTATTCAAAATAATTTTAATGGAAATGTTAATACAAGATACTATATAAACAAAATAATGGATTATTTTGAAATTAAACCTGAACTCAGGATAAAATATAGAGTTTCTCAAAAAACCCAAAAAAAGTTAGATGACTTGCTTTCCAAATATATAAATGAATGATTTTTTACCCGTTTGGGAAAATAAGATAAAATTTAATAACCATAAAAATCTTCCAAATTCATTGAGATGTCTAATAGTCGGTTCAAGCGGATGTGGAAAAACCTGTTTACTTTTAAAGATGCTCCTTAGTCCTAATTTTTTAGATTATGATAATTTAATAATTTTTACAAAGTCAAGTTTTCAACCTGAGTATCAACTACTCTCACAGGGTTTTAATGGGGGTCTTAAAAAGGAAGACATTATCGGTTTATTTAAACTTCAAAACAAACTAAATGATTATAATATTGATGATATAATACAATTATTTTGTGATACACAGAAATCAAAATCAAAACCAAAACCCATAACTTGTATTCTCAGTGATAATACGGATGATATACCTTCACCTCAAGATTTAGATAAATCAAAAAAGAACCTCGTTGTCTTTGATGATTGTGTTAATGAGAGAAACCAAACAGTAATGGACAGCTACTATACAAGAGGGAGACATTCTTCTTGTAATTGTATTTATCTTAGTCAGTCATATTTTCAACTCCCTCGGCGCTCAATAAGAAACAATGCTAATACTTTTATTTTATTTAAGTTAAATTCAATAGATACAAATAATTTTTGGAGAGATAATTGTTCTACATTATGTAGTAAGAAGGAATTTGAAAATAATATGAAACACACGATTGGAAAATATAAATATATTGTTGTGAAACAAGATGAGATACTAAATGATATTTTTCAATAAATAAATACAGAAAATGAATACCGAAGAAAGAGTAAGAAAGTTTAAAGAACATCAAGAGTTGGTTTCAAAAGTTGTAAAGCAACAGGAAGACATAAAGAAGAAAAGGAGACAGAAACTAACTGGTGAAGAAGCCTTTGAAAGAAAACAAGAGAAATTTTTTAAACCACTTTTAAAAACTCAACAAACGATTTCACCTACAGTTCCCATGGTAGAATTTACTCCGAAAAAATTTCAAATGCTCAAAGATTTTAGTCAAATGACAGAGCAAGAACTTGGAGAATTAGAATATGATGATGAAGGATTATTTCGGCATCTTGAGAAGGTAAATAAACTTTCCAAATTATATTGTAGAAGCTCTTCAAAACAATGAATATTTGAAGGGTTCAAAAACCAGAGCAGGTCTCATTCCAACAGAAGAACCAGCACAGTTCCATCTTGTGAAAGAAAAGTTATTGATATTTAATGATAAATTGGTGTTCTTAAGTTCTGACCAACCAAATGTTGAATTAACCCCAAGATTAATGTTTCTTCTAACAAAAGATGGACATGCTAATTCACCTTATTTTGATGAACCGCTTGATATGGAAAGAGAGGAAGATAGAGAGTATATTGAGTTGCTAAACGCACTTGATTATGGAGTTTCTGTTGCTGGTAAAAGTAAGAAGAATGAGAAGGAGAAACATATGATTGATGCTTTAAGTAAGCTTGGTTCGGGTGTGAGTTTTCTTCCAAATGACCCATCACAATGAGTTAATAGGTTATTATTGTTGTTAGGTAGTAAGAAGGCTGGAAACAACAATTGTTTTAATGAAGCATCCGCCATTTTAGATCAGTTGATGAATATGAAAATAATTAATAAATGTCAATACAAAGATATTTTATTAGATATTAAATAAGATGAGAAGCACAATTCTTAGTTTTAATTTCACAACGAGTGATTACACAGCTTCATTCCCTTACCCACTACAACTTGACCCCACAAAAGAATATGAGGCTTCTTTGTTGTCAATGGAGACTTACAATACCCTTTTTAATATCACAGAGAAAAACAACAAGTTTAGTTATAATCCAGGAAGTGGATATAAAACTATAACCGTTTGACCCGGTGCTTTCGAGATTTCTCAAATATCTTCAGAAGTCTCTCGCCTTATGAAAGAAAAAGGTGATGAATCAAAAAATATTGCCATAGATATTCAAAAACACACTTCAAAATCAACTATTAAACTTAAAAATAATTATAAAGTTGATTTCACGATTGAAAATTCGTTCAGAGAGCTATTGGGTTTCTCTTCTAAAAAGATTGAAACTAACGGGACGTCTTACAGTGATAATGTCATTCAAATATCCTCCGGTATAAATTCAGTATTAATTCATTGTGATTTGATTGATGGTGCTTATAACGATGGAATAAGAACAAATACAATATTTTCATTCAGCGCATACTCAACCCCGATTGGTTATAAATTTAATATGGAACCAAAAAAATCTTGTCTATTTACCTGTGTCAGGAAAAACCATACACAGAGTAAATTTTAGGATAACTGACCAAGATAATCGTATGATATCCTTTAATGATGAAATTATATCCATCAGAATTCACCTACGTGAAGTTTTTCAATAAATAAATAATAGTTATTGTGAGAAAACACGAGGTGGGAAAATATAAAATAATTACAGGGGATGGGATGTTCCTTTCACCATACTATAAGGGTGAAGGTATGTTTCTTGGTAGAGGATACTATAAACCAAAGAGACAACGGGGTGTGGGACATCAATTCAGAAATAAAGGAGATGGGATAATTGATACTCTAATGGGTATTGGTTCAACCATCCTTAAACATAAAGACCTAATTGGTTCAACTGCTTCAGCCGTGGGCTCAGTTGCGGGTGCTATAAAGAGTATAAAAGATGCTCAAAAGGAGTCTCATAAATTACAAGCAATGAAAGAAATTAAAAAAGGTAAAACTCAACTATCTTCACAAGAATTTCGCTCCTTCACGAGCCTCGATCTTGTATACAAAAAGAAAAAAAAAAAAAAAAAAAAAACGACAAAAAATCATTCAAATACTTGTGTCAGGGTTTCAACGATTTTAATGCTATATAAATACAAGTATGGAAGCGATTGATAGTATCTATGATTTGGATGATACGATTATCATTTCAAACTCTACTAAAAAGGAAGCCTATTTTAAGGTAAATGCTATAACAGGAACAGACTGGAATTCAAATGGAACAAAAAGTTTTGAAATAAATAATCAACAAACTTACTTGAATATAGCTGATAGTTTCTTGCTGTGTAAATTTAAATTCACGAAGGCTGCGAATAATACTAATGCTACACTCGTAAATGATTTCTTCTGGAAAATGTTTGATAGTGTCCGCCTGTATATTGGAACACAAGAGGTTGAAGCGGTTGATTATGTCTCTGCTATATCTGAAATGATGAAATTTACACTATATTCGTTTTGTGATAGAATGGGTAAGGGAGCTGTTGAAGGTTTTATTCCTGATATGTCAACGGGAACAAATGCTGACCCTGGTTATAGTCAAAGGAAGTCAATGTATAATGATGATACAAAAGCAGAGAATAGTTTTACCGTAGCAGTACCTCTGAAAGGTATATTTGGATTTTATTTTATTTTATTATTATTTTTTTTTTTGTATACAAGATCGAGGCTCGTGAAAGAGCGAACATTAATCACACAGAAAGACAAACCGACACATAAAACATATAACATCGGGAGCGGTAGACAAGATGGGGAGAGAGGGGGAAGGACACAAACACAACATTTGAGAGCAGGGACCGAGAGACATGGAGACATCGAGAGATCTGAGAGAGGGCGAGAGCTATGGGAGGGAGGCATGGGAAGGGGGGGGGGGTGGGAGAGGTATAAAACATATGGACACTGCCAAGACTTCCAGGAAAGAAGTTGGAATTTCAAACAAGGTGGATCTGGGGTGAATTAGCGGGGGTAGAAAAGATCAAGGTTTTGGATGGGGGAAGATAAGAGATGGTGGTGAACAGCTGTTTTAAAGACCTGGAGGGAGGAGTGGGATTGAAGGGAGTGAGGGAGTTTGTTCCAGAGGCGGGACAAAAGAGTAATGAAAGAGTGAAGGTGAGCAGAGAGCCGAGATTTCGGCAGTTTAACCATCAGAGGGTTGCTGGCAGATCTTGTGCGACCTGTAGGAATATTTGGGGGACAGAGCACAGAGAGAGCTGGGGGTGCAAGGCCGGAGAGGAGTCGGTAGAAGACAGAAAGACCACCTACCTGCCTGCGGTGAGTGAGTGAAAGGCCCTCAGAGATAGCTTCATCGCGGGACATTCCAATAATTCTGAAAGCTTTGGTTTCAACAGCGTGAAGCCGAGCTAGGTGTGAGGCAGGAGCACCGGCCCATAGGGGAGAACAGTATTCCATTGAGCTGCGGATGAAAGCCTTGTATGTGGTGAGGAGCTCAGGTGTGCCGAGGAAGGACTTCGCACGACGGAGGATGCCCAGTCGGCGACTGGCTTTGGAGGCCAGCTTGGAAATGTGGTTTTCCCAAGAAAGATCATGGCAGATAGTGAGACCCAAAAGCTTGAGCGACAGAACTTCTTGGAGAGGATTGTTGAGAAAGTAGATGGGAGGGTTGTCCAGTCGATCTTTTCGGAGAGACATCGTAAGAGTGTGAGATTTGTCAGGATTGAAAGACATGTTCCACTTGTTTGACCAGTCTGTGATTTTGTCCAAGTCTTCAGAGAGTGAGGAGGCTGCAGACTGCCGATCTGAGGGAAGAGGAATGGAGCGGCAGAGAGTGGAGTCATCAGCAAAGAGATAGAGAGGATTTTCAAGAGAGTCAGAGAGATCATTGATGAAGACCAGAAAAAGCACGGGGCCCAGAACACTGCCTTGGGGAACTCCAGCCTGAACAGGAAGAGGAGATGAGAGAAACCCATTCAGGGCCACACGTTGACGACGACTAGAGAGGAAGTCCGCCAGCCATGCGTGGAGATTTCCATGGATACCAAAGGAGGAGAGTTTGGTGAGCAGAGCGGGGTGCCAGACCGTGTCGAAGGCACGTGATATGTCGAGGGAGACAGCTCTAATTTCCTGTTTGGCATTGAGGACCTCCATCCATTGTTGAGACAGCAGAAGCAGCATGTCCAGAGTAGAGTGGCCTGGTCTGAAACCAAATTGATGATCAGAGATCAAGCCATTGGAGAAGAGGAAAGATTTCATATCCGAAGCAATGATGGATTCCATGACTTTGCTGATAATTGGGAGAAGGCTGATTGGTCTGTAGTTGCTAGGATCTGTTTTTGCACCTTTTTTGTGCAAAGCGGTGATGTTGGCTGATTTCCAAGCAGATGGCAGTTGACCTTGAGCAAAAGAGAGGGTGAAGAGAACAGAGAGAGGGTGAGATAGAGCAGCAGAGCACGATTTTAGGACCCGTGGGCTGATGCCGTCGGGTCCAGTTGCAGAATCAGAGTCGAGGGTTGACAGAAACTTTTCCACCTTGTCAGGAGGAAAGGACACGGAGTCCAGGAGCAGCAGGGTACTACTGGGTATGGTGGGTACAGAGAGGGATGGGTTTGGGACACAAGATTTAGAGGCAAACACAGAGTTGAGGCATTCAGCTTTTTCACGTGCGGAGTCAGCTGTGTAGCCGTTTGAGGTAAGGGAGGGGATGGAGGGGGAACAAACACCAGAAACGGATTTGACCAGATGCCACCAGGATTTGGAAGAGGGAGACAGATAAGAGAGTTCGGTCTTGAGAACGGAGAGATATTGTTTCCTGGCTCTCCTGAGGGTGGACACACACTTGTTTCGGGCTTTGTGAAAGGAAATGAGATTTCCTTCTGTTGGATTTGCTTTCCAGGAGACGAAGGCAAGTTGTTTCTGGGCAACAGCCTCACCACAAGATTCCGTGTACCATGGACGGGAGGAAGGGTATGACAATTGAAGACGAGATGGGATAAATCTGTGCATGAGAGAGAGCAATTTACTTTGGAAGAATTCCCAGGATGAGTTGATGTCAGAGGTGGTAGAGATGGGAGACCAGTCCAGATGATTGATGGCTGCTTGAAGACCGTGCCAGTTGGCCTGAGTGAAATGCCAGACTCGTCGACGCTGAGCAGGCTCCCTGAGGATGGTCAGAGAGATGTCCACTTTAACAAGGACATGATCAGATGATCCGATTGGAGCAGAAGAAGAGCAGCAGACATTTTCAGGGAAGTTAGTCATAACCAAGTCCAGAAGAGAAGATGTTCCGTTGACTGAGATCCGGGAGATCCGTCGGGAAATTGACAGATTGTGTCAGTCCCAGGGAGTCGCAGAAGTCCTTTGCTGAGGAGCCATGGCTGGTGAGAGAGGTACCCACACCCAGCCAACTGGCATGATGACAGTTGAAATCACCACATATGAGGAAGAGAGAGTTGGGATGAGTAGATAGAAGTTGGTCCATATTATCAGACAGCGAGATGTAGATGGAGTCATCACAGTTTGGTGGACGGTACAACACACATATGAACAAGAGGTGGGAGCGAAGGGGAAGCCGTAGCCAGAGGTATTCCTGGGGGTGAGGTGGAGAGAGTGCAGTGCAGGGCGAGTGAGGAAGAGAGTTTTTGATAAAGATAGCAACCCCACCTCCAGGACGAGGCTCAGGTCTATCATACCGGAGGAGGGAATAGCCCGGGAGAGATACTAAGGAATCAGAGACATCATAAAGGAGGAAAGTTTCTGTTCAGCAGATCACGTCTGGTTTGACAGAAGCAACCTGTATGGAGAGATCAGTTAAGTTTGAACGAAGGCCCCGGATGTTTGAGGTCCATACCGTTAATGAAGAGGAAGGGGGAGCATCAGATACAGAACAGGGGGGAGGAGAGGTAGGGTAAGATGTGGAAGAGGTGGAAGAGGTAGGGAGAGCTGTTGAAGGTGTGTCAGAGATTTCAGAATAGCTCGGAGAAAGGGAAGGATGGGGCGGACAAAAGGTTTGATGGTGATTGGGTGAGGCACAACGAGGTGTTATTTGAGGAGGGGGAACAGCGAGGCAGAAGGTTGGGGGAGATGGAGGTGAGAGTTGGAAGGGGGAAGAAGTGGGGAGGATGCTTTGAGGAGGGGGAGTGAGAGGGGGGAAATTGAGAAGCAATGAGGGTGGGGAGATTTGAAGGGAAGGGGTGAGGGGGGAGTTTGGGAGGGAAGGGACAAGGGGAGGGATTTGAAAGGGATGGGATATGGGGGAGATTTGGAGGGGAGGGGTGAGGCAGGAGTCTAGGAGGGGAGGGACGAGGGGGCGTCTTGGCGGGGAGGGGTGAGGGGGTAGTTTAGGAGGGAGGGGGCAAGGGGGGAGATTTGAAAGGGATGGGTGATGGGGAAGATTTGGAGGGGAGGGGTGATGGGGAAGATTTGGAGGGGAGGGGTTATGGGGAAGATTTGGAGGGGAGGGGTGAGATTGGATTTTAGAAAGTGTACGATTTATGGGAAACGAACATTTATTGCAAAATGAGTTTCTTGTGACCTTCGAGTTAAAAATACATTTAAGGACGCTGGATGGAGGATGGAGTGCAGGAGAGTTTAGGGAATGTAGAAAAAAGGCACTATAGGAGATGGATATTTTTTTGGGGATGAATTGATTTGGTGAGCAAGTCGAAAGCAGCCTTTTAAAGAAGAAGAAGAAAAAGGTGTTATAAAATATGACGGAATACATAACTTGAGGGGAAAGTGTAAACATTGAAGGTTAATAACAGTGAAAACTATCTGGGGAAATGGGGGAGAAACACGTGGTCGAAGAACGAACGAACGAATAAGAATGAATAAACGAATGAGAACAGAGAAGGAAATGTTTTTTTTGTTTGTTTTGTTTTTTTTTTAGTTGAGATTTACACAAGGAAGTAGGCTATGGGTGAAAAAACTGGGAATACAGAGAACGAAAGTTATTGGATCATAAACGACGGACCGCTGAGAGAAAAACAAAGCCTCAAGGTTGTACAGTGTACACTGTACAAGGCCTCAAGACACAACACGAATTAACACGATTTTCAATACAGGTATGAAAGATTTGCACTGAAAAATCTTCGTCGGGACACAATATACATACAACACCATAAATAAATAGTTTTAACGAAAATACAAATGGGAACAATCACTTAACTTCGATTTCAAATCGTTCGCGACGCGGCAAAGGCCTTGCTCGCGACACGGCAAACAGACGATCAATTTATGAAGGATAAACACCGAGAAACAAACAAAGTTGCACACAATAACTTCACACACCGAAAGATAAATACAGTTTCGACAAAATACAATTGTGAACAGACTTAACTTCGAAAAACGTGGAGACCGTGTGGAGCTTCGAAAATCCCTCCCACCGTCTCCGAGATCTCGCGAGATCTCGCGATTTGTGATTATGATAAAGTTTTGTATGGTCTTAAAATTAGATTTCAACTACAAAGGAATGATAATGTAAATAGGTTGCTTTTTGGGGCTGAAAATGCTTTTGGCGACAATAATAAATTTGTTATTAATGATTTGTGTTGGTATATTAGTGAATATACTCCTAATCTTAAAACGGAAGAGATGTTAAATAGAAACCGCTAAATGTATCATACCTTAAAAGAAGATGTCAACACGTTAAACTGGAACACACTACCTACACTTGGAATTTGGGTGTTCTTGAAGGAAAGCCACGATACCTATGGCTCATTTTTAAGAAACCAGATGGAGAGGAGGGTACTGATAAGAATAATGCGCTGAGTGATAATGCTAAGGTGAAACAACTTCGGGTTTCTCTTGATGGAACATTTTATCCGCGAGATAGATTGGAAATTGATTGGGAAAAAAATGATTATGCGGAAGCCTACAAGTCTTACCAAAAGGTGTGTGAAAGCAACGGTAATAATGAACCTATTTTGGATATGGTTGCGTTTCAAAAACTTTATACAATCTACGCAATTGACCTGAGTTCTCAAAAGGAAACTATAAAGTCTAATAGAGTGGATACTTCTCTATACATTGAAAGAGGAGAGAATGAAGAAGTTGATGCTTATTGTTTGCTTTTGGAGGAAACAGAATTACAGATTAATACAGATAATGGTGTTATAATTAATATCACATAGGTTTTTTCTCATAAATAAATGAGTAGGAAAGAACTGGTATATGTTAATCAAGTCAATCTTAATAAATTAACATCTTGTATTCAAAATCAAAAGCCTTGCATTATTAACGTTAATACAATTCAAAGAAAAGGAGCAGTAAGAATTGATGTTTTACTCACAAGAGAGCAGGTAAAAACACTAAATGATGCTGGTTCACTTAAAATTAAAATGACAAAACCTATGTTAAAGAAATATTCAATACAAGAGGGAGGATTTCTTCCATTTCTAATTCCTTTATTTGCTGCTTTAAGTGCGGCGGGAGCATTGACTGGTGGTATTTCAGCAGCGGTAAAAACTGCTAACGAAAGGAAGGCACAACTAAAAGCTCAATAAGAATTGGAAAGACATAACAAGTAGTTGGAGAAACAAATTAGTGGAAGTGGTGTAATTGTGGATTTTGCTCAAAAACTTGAAAGTCTACCTGATAAAGCTAGATTGTTAGTTGGAGATATGCTTTCCTCTATCGCTCAAGCGGGTGTTAAACTAACTAAAAGGGGTAATGGGTTATATCTTTCTCATAAATAAATGGATAAATGGTTTAAACAATTTGGAAAGAATACAACGTCAAATATAGAATTTACTAAATATTTTTAAAAACTAAAAATTGATAATGTGGTTATTTGTATGAGAGATGAATTTAAAAAGTTGTCCAAGAATACAATGAATATTATTATGAATTTAGACACACAGAATGGTTCTCATTGGGTTTGTATTCATAATAGTCAGGATAAATATTATTTTGATAGTTATGGTATGCCACCGCCTGTTGAAGTAATACAATTCTCACAGAATGGTGTTTATCAAACATTTCAAGTTCAAGAAATTAATTCTAAATGTTGTGGTCAATGATGTTTATATGTATTATTTCAACTCAACAATAATGAAAATTTTTATGATATCATTTTTAATCTAATATAAATGACTTATGTTGGAAAAGATGGTTCTATCTTTGGAAAATCCTCTCAGGATATTGATTTATCAAATTATTATACAAAGGCACAGGCTGAACGACAAAAATATAGTATAAGTAAAAATATTAATATGAAGAATACTTATAAATTAATCAATTATCCAAACCCTACAGATGCGAATGACTTAATTAGATTCAGTGATTTATCACAATATATATATTTTAAATAAAACAGCACGTTTTGTTAAACAAGTAAAATTTACAACCACAACACCCGGTTATACTGACCATACACCTTTCCTCATTCAATTTAACTATCTGCTTACAATTGAATTTTATAAAGAAGGACATATAGTTAATATGCGAATCAATAAATGGGGGTATGATATGCCTGATTGAGGGTATAATTGGTATTTTTCAATAAACTTAGAAGACCTACATGATTTGAATCAGTCTCGTAAAGAAGAATATTATCCGCTTGGTGAGGATAAGGATTTATGTGGAAGTACAATTAGTAAACAACAAATACATGATTTTAAGAAAAGAAAAATATATGATAGTATAGCGATGGTTAACATGACAAAGAAGGAAGGTAATGAGATAAGGATAGAAAGCCGAGGAATACAAACCGATTTGGTAGTGGGAAGATGGGGTGGTATTACCTGTTATAATATTAATCTCACATATATTTCTGATACATAAATGGCAGGAAAAAGACTGCAAGAGAATTATAATTTTTGTATTCAGGGATACCTACAAGAAAAGGGTGCTCGGTATTACATACCTTATGATTTGGAGCATATACATGGAAATTTTGTCATAAAAAACTGGCCTTATACTGATATTGCTAAACCCACAAATAGAGACTTGTTTAAAATATTAAACAAAAATGAACTTCTCAAAGTTATGAAATATAAAACTCTTTTAGAAATCGTCAACAAATCTTATTGGTATCCTATTATGAGAAAAATAATTATAGATACAAGAATATCTCAAAATCCAGATGAGTATATGTATAATATTCTTTGGGGCTCAAGCTCAAGGGTAGCAAGGGATGAGGAAGGAGTTGAAGAAGAGAAGGAGGAAGGAGTTGAAGAAGAGAAGGAGGAAAGAGAGAAGGAGGAGAAGGAGGAAAGGGAGAAGGAGGAGAGGGAGAAAAAGGAGAAGGAGGAGAAGGATGAAAGGGAGAAAAAGGAGAAGGAGGAGAGGGAGGAAAGGGAGAAAAAGGAGGAGGAGGAGAGGGAGGAAAGAGAGAGGGGGGAAAAATATAAAAATATGACCATTCCTGAGATTAATGAAAGATTGAAGTTATTACGGCAAATAAATCAATCTCAACGCACCGAAGAGGAAAATAAAGAACTAATGACTCTTATGAAGATATTGGTTTTTTAATTTGCTATAATAAATTCAGAGAGCAGATATACAACATATAGTTGATGATGTTGGTGTTATTGACTTTAGTTAGTTTTATTTGTAAATAAATGGAGGAGAGAGTGAAGGCATTCCTAAGGATTCTTTATGTTTTAAAAATCAAGATAGAAATGTATATGTTGAAAACCCAAAAGGCTTTGGCACTATGTAGGACTTTTTCTCATAAATAAATATGAGTTATTGTCTCAAATGTAAAAAGAAAACTAAATCTAAAAATATCTCCTTTGTTAAAGCTAAAAATAATAGAGTTTATCAAAAAGGAATATGTCAAGTGTGTGGCTCTAAAAAGTGCCAATTCATCTCTCCTAAAAGTGGAGGAGACATACAAAAGTTTTTGTCAGGAAGTAAATTTACAACAACTGGAATTCCAGGGGAACTACATCTACCTGGATATTCTTTCTGTGGTCCTGGAACAAACCTGGATAAAAGATTAGATGAGGCTGACAATCCTAAACCTTGGTCTAAACCTACAAATAGGGTTGACGAAGTGTGTATGAAGCATGATATTGCTTATGGGAAAACCACTACGTTGACTGAAAAACATAAAGCCGACAGAGAAATGTTGTATAATTTGTCTTTGATACAAAATCCAACGTTGAGAGAGAAAGTTGATAGGTTTATTGTGAGAAATTTGATAAATGCTAAATTGAAACTTGGCCTTGGTTATTCACCCTCAAAAAAACTATTAGGCTCTAATGATGTCATCAAGACTGAGGAGCTTTTGGCTGATGAATTACATAAACCTAAAATAACAAAGTTTACAAGAAGGAAAGTTTATTCAAAAGACACAGACCACATCTGGTCCGCTGATTGAATTGAATTGAATAATGATAGGGGATACAAGTATGCTTTAACCGTTATTGATTTGAGGAGTAGATATGCCTGGGTTGTTCCTTTAAAAAATAAAAAGGGTGATACTTTAATGTTAGCCTTCCAACAAATATTTAATAAAAGTAAAAGGAAACCAAAGAAATTATGGACTGATGAGGGAACAGAGTTCTATAACAAAATATTTATGAAATTTCTAAAGGGGGAGGGTATTCAATTATACAGCACCTTTAATGAAGGGAAAGCAGTCGTTATTGAGCGTTTTAATCGTACTTTAAAAGAGAAATTATTATAAAAAATTCACACAACTCGATTCTCAACAATGGGTGTATTTTATTCAGGATATTGTAGATAATTACAATAATACAGTTCATTCATCAACAAAATCAAAACCATCGGAAAAATTTACAAAATTAGAATATGAAAAGGAGATTAATTTGAGAAAGCCAAAGTTCAAAGTTGGTGATATTGTAAGAATATACAGATGGAAAAGTCATTTTGAGAAAGGTTATACAAAGAGATGGACTAATGAATTATTCAAAATCGTTGATGTAATGGATACTATGCCTTGGACTTACAAATTATATGATATGAATTGGGAAGAAATCTTGGGTTCATTTTACTCACAAGAATTACAAAAAACAAAACTGATAATTCATTAAACAACAACCATCCATACTTTCATCCACCCAGATTAGCTAATTTAATTAGTAGTAATAAAAAAAATTAAATAAATAAATAAAAATCATAAGCCACACCCACACAGACCCCACCCACAAACCCCGCCCACACAGACCCTGCCCACAGACCCCGCCCACACAGACCACACCCACACAGACCCCGCCCACACAGACCACACCCACACAGACCACACCCACACAGACCACACCCACACAGACCACACCCACACAGACCCCGCCCACACAGACCACGCCCACACAGACCCCGCCCACACAGACCCCGCCCACACAGACCCCGCCCACACAGACCACACCCACACAGACCACACCCACACAGACCACACCCATCATCCCCCACCCCCTGTGCGCCCCCACCCTTGATCCCCCCTCATCCCACCCCCACCTTCCCCACACACACAAGGGGAGGGGAGGGGTGGGATGAGGGGGGATCAAGGGTGGGGGTGCACCTTCCCATCTTTTTTCCTTTATTCTCTTTTTGTAATTAAGAATTAAATAATTCTGGACAAAGCAAATAAAATCAAAATTATTAAATAACATTAAAAACATAAAAATTATAATAAAACATTTTTCACAAGGTATAAATTCAGTTTCTTTCATAAATTCAGTTTCTTCCAAGGTATCATGTGGTATAAATACAGTTTCTTCCAGGGCAGTCCAACAGAATGTTGTCTCCCATGTTGGCTTCACCAATTCCTTCACAACTATTGGCTGCTTGACCAAGGGTGATACAAATTGCATTGGTTGTGTCTGCAAGGCACAAAAGGGATGTTAAATTAAATTCACCAAACACAGTATTTGCCTGCCGTGCCATCCCGAGCCACGCGAGGGCAGTCTAAGACCATAAATGAGAAACTCCATTTATACCACACACATTGTAAGATGGAAATTTTAAACTCACATGGGCAGGGAATGAGTTGAATTCAGTTTCTTCCAAGGCAGTCCAACAGAATGTTGTCTCCCATGTTGGCTTCACCAATTCCTTCACAACTATTGGCTGCTTGGCCAAGGGTGATACAAATTGCATTGGTTGTGTCTGCAAGGCACAAAAGGGATGTTAAATTAAATTCACCAAACACAGTATTTGCCTGCCGTGCCATCCCAAGCCACGCGAGGGCAGTCTAAGACCATAAATGAGAAACTCCATTTATACCACACACATTGTAAGATGGAAATTTTAAACTCACATGGGCAGGGAATGAGTTTAATTCAGTTTCTTCCAAGGCAGTCCTCCGGTCGTGATCGTCGAGGTTGTGAAATCCCTGGGTTTCATCAAACTTCATGTTGCTTGGCTGGTTTTTCATGCTGGAATAAAACAAACAGTTAGTTAAAGGAAATAACACACAGCTCACTTTGCCACCAGTCCTTTAACACACAGTTATTCCAACCACCAGCTTTGATAAAAAGGAGAAAATTAATGGATTGAAGTTTGTGAATAATTAATTATATCTCTTACCTCTCGCATAAAATTTCAAACAAGGTGTTTAATTCGTTGTCAGTCATTGGTTCTGTTGTCGAGACAACCTTGGAGAATATTAATGGGTGAGAGAGGCTTTCTAAACACTCAACCATCTCATTATGAAGACCCCTCCGAACTTCAGTGAATTCTGTAAGAGTTTCATTCAAATCCTCCCTTTGTTGGTGATAATCATTGGCTTCATTTTCAACATCAATCACCAGCTTTGATAAAGATAGACTGCAAAAGAGAAAAAACAATAATTATTGAGAGGCTGTTAATGATGTTCCATATAAGACAATGAATAATTAATCGTGAGAACAAAAAAACTTACCTGTCTTCTGATAAAGCTTCATCCTCCATCCTCCAGAGCAACATAACGTGTGTTTAAAAAAGCAAGTGTGGTTAGAGCCTTTATAGGCAAGGCTGAGTCATTTCCTGTGCCACGTTGGCAACTGGCTCAACAAAAGATGATGCAATGTTTCGCCATAAATGATAGAACCAAGTATGGCCAGTGGTTAGAGCCTTTAAAGGCAAGGCTGAGTCATTGGCAAGGCTGAGTCATTTCCTGTGCCACGTTGGCAACTGGCTCAACAAAAGATGATGCCATAAATGATAGAACCAAGCATGAGCCTGACTAAAGAGTGGAGGTGAGAAGGATTATAGGTTCATAAGGTGAGAAGGATTATAGGTTCATAAGGCGAGAAGGATTATAGGTTCATAAGGTGAGAAGGATTATAGGTTCATAGAGGGAGAAATAGAGGTGTTTATGGTTTTTGAAAAAGACAGGGGGGTAAATGACATTAGATAGAGATTTCCCATGTTAAACGGAGGTGTCCCAGAAGCAACATTTATCACCAACTCATAACTTTGTCAAAAATGATCGAATATGTAAATTTATGCACGGCTGATGCTGGTTTTCAACCTTGATCTGAGGTATGCTGAGACACATGTGTGTCACGCCTCGCCTCGTTTGATAAGCCCACAAGGTCGCTCCGTGGAGCAACCTGCACGTGTTGCACTGTGTGAATTATAGGTTCATGCTTTAAAACGTCATAACTCTGAAACCATGTGATGCATGACGTCATGCTCGCTGACTTTTTTTTCGTCATGGGTATGCGATTGTGCCTGCAAAGTTTGGCCTCAATCTGTTCAGCCGTTGCAGAGAAAAAGGGGTTTTCATGTTTTCACGAAAAACAATATGGCGGCCGAACCACGTGACCTGTGATGTCATAATTACCATTAAGATATTCTCCCGACCGAGTCCCCCCTACGGTGAAAATTTGATCTCAATCGGTCCTATTATTGCAGAGATTGTTTTTTAAAGGAAATTAAAACTTAAAATGGCACCGAGTTAAGGATCATCAGAATTATCAGAATTCCAAAAGTTCAAAGTGCCATAACTTTGTCAAAAATAATCGATACGTCTTGAAGTTCGAACTTGATCTGGAACTTATCATGAGGAAACCATATGCCAAGTTTGAAATCATTAGCATTAAGAGTTTGGAAAAAAAAGTCCAGAAAACTGTTCTTTGTGTGACGGACTGACAGACTGACAGACGGACAGACGGACAGACGGACAGACTGACAGACTGACGGACAGACGGACAGACGGACAGACGGCGTGTAAACCTATAGTCCCCTCCGGTGTACACCGGTAGGGGACTAATAAGATACAGTACAAGTCATTGATTATTGGGATTATTGCTCACATGCCCAGCAAGGATCAGGACATCACTTGCGTTATTGAAGGTTGTTCGAATTCTAAACTGAGGATGGAGGTTCCTTGAGGATGAGCGATGAGGATGAGCCAGCTTTATGACCAACAAGATGGACGATACAACCATGGAAACGGATCAACCGTTCGGAATCCAATATAAAAGCTCCCAGGTAATCGGGTGTATTTTCCTTTTCATCATTGCCAGAGTTCTCAAGTTTCATTTTATCCTTTCACAACACTCACAAACATTATTCTGTGTATAACTGAGAATGAGGAAAAGAGCCGATCAGGGTTGAGAGCCGCACTCTTTATAAAGTCCTGATAAAGATCCGCAGGTTCCAAACCACTGTTCTGACAAGTTATGGCACCTGAAACAAGACCAAAAGTCAAACAGCGGTGCAGACGGGCTTGTAAAATATTATGAACCACAAACACATATGTTTAGCTTTTTAAACAGTCGCTAATGTCGTGTATAACATTAAACAAAGAAATTTGGAGGATCCCGACATCCGTGAGGGAGGTTTTCTTACAGAACTGTGGGAAGATCTACTGTACTCTAGATTACACCCCACAAGGTTTGGGTAAATAACATGACCGTCCTGGCGCTAATGTGGCGTTTTTCGAAGCGAACTTTTGAAACTCGCTCCTGCTGTTTAACACGAAACTGAAAGGGAGAAGCCCGGGTTGTGCTCATTTACCAAGCAGCTAGCTAGCGCTTGCCAAGCCAGGCATTCCTTAACGGTTTTGAATGGAGGGCTTGCTCGAATGCTTAAACCGCTTGGCGATCTCTCCACAAGAAACTTGGTAAATGAACACACACCCAATGTTCTTGAGACCCGACCATAGATCGACTGTAATCTATATACCCCATAAGACGAATGACTCTTCCTGCCGCTCCCGTCGTGAGCGGGTGTCGGCCAACTAATAAATTAAAATGTCGGTCGGTGGAGTCAGCCGTCATCATGACATCATAGACGTAATGACGTAACAGACATAAAACTGATAGAACGGCATTTAAACTTCCAGTACGTTTGCAGTCGCGACAAAGGGATGAGTGTTATGAATAGATTTACTATAATATTAGCGTTACGTTAACATTATTTCGAAAATGATTTTACCATTAAAAAACCAAAGCTAATTCCCTACTTCCTCGGTTATTATTATGAGTGCTGAACACCGCTCATCATTGATCATGAACCACACACCGCTTCAATCCATTAACCTTTCTTTCACGACATCGGGATTAAAGTATGATGGTTATATTTTCTATATTATTATGACGAAAACGATACAACTGAAACGACACACTACTGTATGAGGAAACCTGGGCTAATTTGTCCGAAGCGGTCCGAAGGTGAAGCATAACGCCTGAGGCCTATACGTACCATACCGTTTTGTTGGAAGAGCCGAAACGCCGATGCTTTCGTTATCTGATGGTCATTTTAACAATCGGTTTGTTTGTGGTTCACACTGAATGAAAAACGTCAAGGTAGAGCATGGCGATTGTGACATATCACAGGTTCGACAATAAGTTCGGCCTGAACGGCATATAAATCAAAATGGCGGCATGTGGAGAGTCAGCCGCCATACCGCCGTAATAACATCAGACGTAATTACATCACCCTGTCATGTGAAGTGACCAGATCCTCAGCTCTGATTGGTATAAGTTTGAGGGGACACACATACGGACGGACAAACTGTACGAGACGGCTTCGACCGATAGGCGACACGTTAAAAACATGAAATTATATATTACGCCCGTCCGTCAGTCCGTCAGTCTGGCAGCAGACTTAAAATCGACACAATAAGAGAACCTTCTGTGTGTGTGTGTCTGTCTGTCTGTCTGTCTGTGTGTTTGTCTGTATTTGTATGTGTGTGTGTATATGTCTTTGTGTGGATGTGCGTCTGTCTGTGTGTGTATGTTTGTGTATATGTGTGTGTGTGTGTGTGTGTGTGTCAGTGTTTTTGTCTGTATGTGTATGTGTGTGTGTGTGTGTGTGTGTGTGTGTGTGTGTGTGTCTGTCTGTCTGTGTGTGGATGTGCCTCTGTGTGTGTGTGTATGTATGTGTTTGTGTGCGTGTGTGTGTGTGTGTGTCTGTCTGTGTGTGTGTGTGTGTGTGTGTGTGTGTCTGTCTGTGTGTGGATGTGCATCTGTCTGTGTGTGTGTCTGTCTGTGTGTGTGTGTGTGTGTGTGTGCGTGTGTGTGTGTGTCTGTCTGTCTGTGTGTATATGTGCGTGTGTGTCTGTCTGTGTATGTATGTGCGTGTGTGTGTGTCTGTCTGTGTGTGTATGTGCGTGTGTGTGTGTCTGTCTGTCTGTCTGTGTGTGTGTGTGTGTGTGTGTCTGTGTGTGGATGTGCGTCAGTCTGTGTGTGTGTGTATGTCTGTGTGTGCATGTGCGTGTGTGTGTGTGTGTGTGTGTGTGTGTGTGTCTGTGTTGCTATTTTTCTCAGAGATGGCTGAACGGATCTTCGTCAAACTTTCAGAGGTTCATCCGTGAGTGCCGGAGAGTGTTTTAAGGGGGAATTAATTTTGAAAAAAAAAAAGTTAGTTTTTTTTGGAATTCTTTTGAAATCACTTTATAGTACCTGAGCCTTTGTATAGCTGTATAAAAGGTGATATTAAATTGTCCCCAATTGGGGTGCGTGTGTGTAATATCATATTAAATAATAATTTTCCTTATTAGGTGCAGGTCGAGAAGTGTTTTATGCACGTGCAAAAAAAATAGAAAAAAAAATCAAATATATTTCTTCAAAACGCCAAAAGGATCAGAACATCACCGGGAAACGTCGGGTATTCCTGCTAGTTCACAATAAATAAAGGATTTTAATATAAAGTAGTTGATACTTTTGCGTCAGTGCACGTTGCGTCTTCGAGGTACCTGCGTCGTTACCCAGCGACGACATAAACAAATTGACGTCGTAAACATTTACAGTTGGCACACTTCGCCGACGCTTTTTGGAAACCTCCTCAAAGACAAGCGAGACGTATAGAGGAAGAAAATAACGGCGGAGAACGGGAAAGTCTAATCTCGGTGGTGGAAAGGAATCCGAGTTCGACAGAGGGAGATAAACGGCAGGTGCATTTAATTGTACAGGTCAGTATCGTTGTCATGTGCCTTTTTCTCAGAGATGGTTTCTGTCTGGCCACGTTCCCATAAAGCCTAGACCTGTGAGGTGCTGCAGGGACTGTTGTCTTTCCGGTAGGTTCTCCCATCCCAGCCAAGCAACTCTGTAGTTCTGTCAGAATGGCCATTGGGTTCTGCGGGAGTAATGCATTCGATCGTGTCCGTCCGTGTGTGTGTGTGTGTGTGTGTGTGTGTGTTTGTGTGTGTGTGTGCGCGTATGTGTGTTCGTGTGTTCGTGGGTTTGTGTACAAGATATCTGGAAAAGTTCTGAACGGATTTGGATGAATGTTGGTGGGATGATTGCCCTTGGGATAAGGAAGAATTGATTAGTTTTTGGTGAAGCTCAGGATGTTATTCCTGATCCAGGAATTTTTTGAAGGATTTTTTGCCATTGGAAGATCGGGCTCCAACTTGACCCACGGCGGGAGTATGCACTCTATTGAGTGGCGTTCCAGTTTTATTTTGTGTACAAGATCGAGGCTCGTGTAAAAGCTAACATTAGTCACATAAAAACAAACAGACACAAAAAACATATGATCAAGGGAGCGGGAGACAAGATGGGCAGAGAGAGGGAAGAACACAAGTGCAACAGGAGAGAACAGGGACATCGGGAGATCTATGGGAGGGAGAGGGCTTGGGGGGAGGGGGTGGGAGAGGTTAAAAAAATCCACATGGACACTGCTAGGACTTCCAAGAAAGAAGTCGGTATTTCAAAAAAGTGGATCTGGGGTGAATTAACGAAGGTAGAAAAGATCTAGGTTTTGGATGGGGGAAGATAAGAGATGGCGGTGAACAGATGTTTTAAAGACCTGGAGGGAGGAGTAGGACCAAGGTCCTTCTTGCCCAGTTGCTCAGTTTGGTTGGACGCCTCGCTCTAGGAAGAGTCAGGGTAGTTCCATATTTTTTCCATTAAGTAATGATGTAGCTTACCATGCTCTTGGGAACTTTCAACACTCCAGAAATTGTTTATACCCTTCCCCAGATCTATGCCTCCTCACAATTATATCTCGGATTTCTCCAAACGGTTCCTTGGACTTCATGGTAGAGTTCCTGCTCTGACATGCACTTTTTATATTATATTATATATTATATTATACACACATATATAATATCTAATATATATAAAGCATATTGCATTTCGACCTCTCCTGTCAACTTTCCCATCAATTTCAATCATTCTCCTTATCCCAGCAGCTGAGCAGATCGAGATGCCGCCGATTCGTGGCCAGAAAGAGCACATCAAGCGACCAATGAATGCATTCATGGTGTGGGGACGTTGTCACCGCAAGCAAATGGCCAAGGAAATGCCGGGAGCGAGCAATATCGAGGTGAGCAAGGCCCTGGGAGCAGCGTGGCGTTCCATCACGGAGCAGGAGAAACGTCCATACTATGAAGAGTCCCACAGGCTGAAACTTGAACATGATAAGATGTATCCGAGTAAGTTCTTATTCATTAATTTCGCCACCCAAGGTGGATGGACGTTATGTTTTCACCCTGGCTGTTTGTTTGTCTGTCTGTGAACAGGATATCTCAAAACGTTGTGGACGGATTCGAACAGAATTTAACAGAGATGTAGCGCATGTCACAAGGGCGAAATGATTAGATTTTGGTGAAGATCCGGATTCGCATCCGGCTACTGGAAAATTTTAATTTAAAAAAAAATAAAAAAAATAAGTAATTCTTCACCATTGGGAGATTTGGCCAAAAACGATACACTGCAGGATATCTCAAAAAGTTGTGGACGGATTTGGACGAAGCTTGGTGGACCGTTTGGGTGTCTGACAAGGACAAATAGATCCGGGCTTCTGGTTGGCCATGGAACATCTCCAAATCGTGAAATGTTTTCATTTTCATACATGAATCATGTAATGTTCCAGAAATGTTTCTCGCAGTTTCCTGAAATCTCTTGGCATATAATAATATTGTGTTCCTGGAAGAATATTTTGTAGCATTGTAAATTAATTTAGTCTCTTTGGGCCTGCATTATTGAACCTGATTTGAAGTGGAGTTTCCAGGATTCTTGTTCTTTCGATATTTTTCAACTTGTCCATGTTCATAAATTGTGCAGGAATCCTTTATCATTTGCAATGTAATAAATAAGTAAATTCGCATTTCCTCGGATTTTACTTGAATTTACGATGTATCAGGTATATTTTGGCATGTTCTATGTACGTTACATGTGATTGCACAGTGGAAACTGTTTTTCAGTCCAACAGTTTACATCGAATGATATTCCGCAGCTAATCTCTCGATCGTATCGTTTCACTTTCAGATTGGGTCTACAAACCAAGACAATCTCGCACTAAACTCTCCAAAAACATTGTCGACTATCATAACGTTGAGAAAGTGCAGGAGGATAGTCACGGTATTGAACACTCAAAGTGTGGTAAGTGAGTGTCAGATACCAGCTTGACCTCAAGGTGAATTTGTTAAATTATTTCGAGGCTTTCTCCACTGGAGTATGAGTTTGGAGATAACCTTGTATGTATACCACCACTGACCGTTTGTTGTATTTCCAAAACATTCATCCAACTTGCGATTTTTCTTCCCTCAGCTCATTCAACTCCATCTCATGATAATCACATCACCTGCAACAGTGATGAAAGGGAGATATCATTACTTGTCCATCAGTTCCAATTCTATCTGACTTGCCCTACGACAAACTCATCCACGGTGTTTGCGACATCTGTGTTTCAGAGTGTCGCACAAGATAACCCATGTAGTTCTGTTCCAGTCTTGTTTCAGGACAACTTTGAAAATATTGAGAAGGGTCAATCCTTATGGCTGCAGGAACCTTCACAGCCAGTCCCTCTCGCTGTGCTGGGAAGTCCTCCACTGGAGCACGAGATAATCCCGTCGCAGTTGCAGAACCTTTTAGTTGTCCTCCAACCACAATACCATCAGGTTTATGGAGCATCTCCTGAGTGCACACATCGAGTGAATAATATAAGTCAGAACACAGGAAACATTTTACCAACTATTCAACCCCAAGGTCAACATGGGATTGACAACATTGCACTGGACAACGATCAGCACCAGCCCAACAGGTAAGTTCACTGTAAAAACATCATAGCCTTGGACAACCTGAGGCAGGAATAAATAGCTCATTAACAACCTCTCTATTTTGTTTTCACAGTGATACCTGCAATTCCATCCCTTGCCTTTTAAATGAAGGTGATCGACAGCATGAAATGTTGCACTTTATGAACCACAATGTCCTTCAGACAAATGAAAATACCAACCAAGAAAGCACGGCGTCACTCAACTCCCACCGTGAGGCTAACCTCGCAACAGATTCTGAACTTCTAAACTCAGTCGAATTGATGGCAAGCTCTTTGCTATCTGATGTTGATTGGCACAAGTCAGCTGATCTGCCTGAAGAATATTTGCCAGCTGACTTTCAACACTTGCTGGAACTGCCTGCAATGTCTCTGCCAACCGACTCAAACGAGTCCGTGAGGCGGCCTGTGGACTGTTTCAGTTTTCCAGCTGAGCTCAACTGGTCAGCAGAACTGTCAGACCTTTTGCTATCTGAAACCACATTCATGAGTGAACTTCCAGAATGAATACTAGCTGACTGATTCCTTCGGTTATCTTCAGGATTCGAATGCTCAGGATTCGAATTTCTTCTTGGATTTTGAATTGCTGACAAGCATCGAGACCTGTACCGAGCCTAATTTAGTTGTTTATTATATTGATGTGTGCATGCAGATTCAGCACTGCAGATTCCATGTTAACAGCTTTGAGTCCATTTGGCAATAAATAAAGTTTCTGTTTTCCAAGATTTTGACATCTCAAGTCTCTTTTGCTTCAATAAAATTGGCATAATCGGAACATTACAATCGATGGGCATTTATGGTCTTTTTGTAAAACGAGAAACAGCCGCTCCACGCGGAGGTAGCCACGATGGGTCATTATTACCTATATTATTTTTGCCAAAAGTGGTTGGAGTTTATGTTTCTCCACCTGTCTGTTTGTCTGTAAGCACGATACCTCCAAAAGTATTGGACTGATTCAGACTAAACATGGTGGATAATTTGGGTGTCTGACAAGGATGAATTGATTTGATTTTAATGAAGATCCTGATCTAGATATGAGAATATTTTAATTTTTCAAGTGATTCTTCCCCATTGAGAGATAAACCCAAAAACAATACTGAATAGAGCACGATATCTCAAAACGCTATTGACGGATTAATACAAAACTTGGTGGATGAGTTGGGTAAGTAACAAGAACAAGCCGAAGAGATTTTTGGTTCAGGTCCGGATGGTCAGCGCTCTACTGAGTGTTGTTCAAGTTGTTGTTGTATAGCCCTGGACAGTTCTCTCGAACAAGCCCACGTCATGGAGACAGCCGATCGATCTCGCCGGAGTGACCCAGCGATCCCCCACATCCAGGATGGTGTACCCTCCACCATCACGAAGTCAGGATCACGACAGAGTTAGAGACAGTCAGAGAGAGAGAGTTAGAGAGATAGAAAAGGAGAGAGAGAGAGAGAGAGAGAGAGAGAGAGAGAGACTTGATACTTTTATAATAAAAGCACATAAAAGTCAAAACACACATGGAAGAACACCGCAAAATTTTTACAAGAAAAAGAAAGTTGTACAAGCAAAAAGAATGTATATACATGTATATGTGGACATTGAGCGTAGGTATAATTTACAAAAACAAACTCAACACCTCATCTGTAAAACAATCGTCGTTCACACTGCCGAAACTTATCCGGGCCGACACTATTCCTTTGAAGCAAAACATCACATTTTCATCTCTGCCACTCAATTTGATCTTTCTAGTTTTATATATTGCGAGTTTAGCAATTCCGCACAGAAAATTCAAGAAAGGGACCGCTGTCTTGTTCTTGGTGCTCCTTTCAATCCCATACACAAAAATTGCAACAGAAAAAACAAACTGAAATTTATAAAAGAGCTGTTGGAGGAAACAAAAAAGGGGTACCAATCTCTTACATTTCACAAAAGCATGGGTCACATTTTCAGCCTCTTCACAAAAAGGACAAACATTCAGTACAGAAGGATCAAACTTATTAAGTAAGTATTTGGTGACCAGGGCCTGATGAACTAGTCTCCAATTTAAGTCTCCGGTTCGACCTAAGGTTGGAGACCTATACATCTCTTTCCACACTGGAGATAGGAACGAATTAGCCGGAATGATCTCATCCCACCGATTTTTTAAAGGTTTTGTGAAACCCGGTATAAGCACCTCTTGGCATATCCCATAAATAACTTTTTTTCCCATCACATGGAACACACCGCAACCATCTG
This sequence comes from Myxine glutinosa, assembly GCF_964187855.1. Classification (NCBI taxonomy): domain Eukaryota; kingdom Metazoa; phylum Chordata; class Myxini; order Myxiniformes; family Myxinidae; genus Myxine; species Myxine glutinosa. Next base: position 334,872,406 of record NC_136261.1, read on the forward strand.
ACTTTGAGAAGACACCCTGTTGTTTTTTTGAGGTGACTTGGAGCTCGGGGAAATAGAGACGAGAGTCCACCACTTCATCTGCCCCAGTCCACCCGATATTTAATTCCCTGAAAGTTTTAATCACAACTCTCAAAACTTTGTCCACCATTCTAGATGACCGAACCCCCACTTTTGATGTGAGAGAACCGGTGGATAACCATCCATTTAGGGAAGGCTTCATCAGGTCCCGCACTCTGTTCATTCCATTACAGGTGAAGCAATGCATAAATGACCTGGAGGTTGAAATTTCAGGGAATAAAGGATTCAGAACCAATGGCTCATGCATATATTTTTTTGCATCGTAGGACACCTCTAATCGTTGTATTCCAAGGACTTGCCGGGCATTCAGAAGGCTCTGATGAAACTCGGGGAGCAGAGTCGTGTTGACATGCTGCAGGTCCATGAGGAAGAGCTCTCGGTCATACTTCAACCCATCTGCTTCCTGCAGCCAAGCGTTTGTGAGAGGCCGCCACGGGACACACTCACCATACAATAAACGCTTTATCGTCCACATGCGGAAAGCCATTATCCGACTCGGAACATGTATCAAGCTTTGGCCACCTGCATTTCGGGGTCTGCACACCGTGTCTGGTCCAAGCCAATGGTGGCCTCCCCAGAAAAACTGAGTTAGAACCCTCTGAATGCCTGTGACCAAGTATCTCGGAGGTTGGAGGGGGATAACTTTATGCCAAATAAAAGGAACCACCAGGTTATTTATTATTGTCACCCTTGCCTTAAGCGATAGAAGGTGGTGCAACCGTTTCCATCTAGCCAGTTTCTGCTTATTTCTTTCCAAGAAACCCTCCCAATTTTTTTGTTCATATGCTTGGACTCCGAGAAATAACCCTAAATATTTAAACCCCTCTTTGTTCCACTGCATTCCTCCTGGTAACACAGGCAGGGCTGAGGAAGGTGGACTGGGGCCCACCCATAAGGCAACACTTTTGTTCCAATTTACTTTTGCCGTGGAGGCGAGCTCAAACTGGGACAGACATCGAAAGACCTCACCCACATCATTTTGGCTGGAAACAGCAACACAAATGTCATCCGCATAAGCTGAAGTAACCATTTTGTGGTTTTTTGTTAAGGAGACTCCTTCCACTGAGTTTCGGAGCAAAGCTAGTAAAGGTTCGACCGAGAGACTGTATAGCATTCCTGAAAGCGGGCAGCCCTGACGGATGCCTCGCTGAAAGGGAAAAGGGCAACATAAGCTGTTGTTTACCTTCAACAGACAGGATGCATTTTCATACAACAACTTAACATAGGAAACAAAATTTTGTCCAAAACCAGCTCTCTGTAGTACAGCAAACAAAAAAGAATGGTCAACACTGTCAAAAGCTTTTTCTTGATCTAAAAGAACCAAACCAAAACCATGAGATGTAGTACGACCGAGACTGATCAAGTCTCTCACCAAAAAAATGTTATCGTAAATAGAACGCTCAGGCACACAATAAGACTGATCAATATCAATCAAAAGGGGGATGACTTCCTTTAGACGTATCGCGAGCGCCTTCGACAGTATTTTATAGTCCGTATTTAGGAGTGACACAGGCCGCCAATTTGTGGCGTCTTGCAAGTTCCCTTTTTTTGGAAGGAGACACAAAACTGACCTCTGGCAACTTAGTGGCAATTCACCTTGTTCAAGGCTATCATGAAAGATGTCAAGTAGAGTAGGGCCTAGAATGTCCCAAAAGGCCTTGTAAAATTCAACTGGGAGGCCGTCAAGTCCAGGGGCTTTCCCATCTTGAATTCCTTTAAGAGCAACAGTAAGTTCTCCGAGAGAGATGCCAGGCTCCAGTTGTTGTCGCTGGTCTTCAGACAGAGATGGGAGCAGTTCAAACATCTCGTTTCTGTTTTCCTGGTTCACAGTTCTCAAGGCAAACAGCTTTGAATAAAAGTTTCGTAATTCATCTTTGATGTCACTTTGAGAAGACAGAAGCGCACCGGCAGAAGAGCGCAAAGCGTGAATTTGTTGAGGGGTCTTGGCTGTCTTTTCCAGGTTGAAAAAGTCTTTGTTTGGTTTGTCAAGTTGGATATTGTCCATTCGCAGTCGGACGAAAGCACCAGATGCACGCTCTCTCACCATTTCAGCCAGTAGTGTTCTTTTCTCTGACAACTGCTGGACATTTTCATTGGACATTCCAGATTTCTGCTCACAATAAAGTATATCGTTTTTTAAGGCAGTTATCACACCGAGTGCGTTACAGGTATTATAACGACAGTATTGCTGGCAAAAAACACTTAATTTGGGATTTTGTGCAATCCCACCATTGCCTTAAATTTAGGTAGGAAAACTTTTGCATTTCACATTCCTTCCATACCATTCTGAATGCTTCTTTGAAATGCTCACTTTGTAAAAGTTTGACATTGAAAGTCCAATATGCACTTCTACACACGTGATGAGGTAGGCCACATACAACAACAACCATGTGATGATCAGAAAAACCAGATGGCCTTATATATGAATTCTTGACAAGATTTACCTTATCATGGTTAACATAAATTCTATCCAAACGAGCCATTGTCAAAAGATTTCTTGCGGCACAAACCCACGTGTACTGCCGGATATTAGGGTTCTGTGCCCGCCACACATCCACAAGTTGAAATTTTTTAATGAGCTGTGCCAAAGGCCTTGCACTCGGTGGATGAGGCTCAGGAGTGTTTCTATCAAGTTGTGGGTTGAGGGTACAGTTGTAGTCTCCCCCCAAGCAAACCAACATGGACAGGTCAATAGTGCTTAAAAAACCTGCTAACTTGTGAAGAAAAGCACTTCTTGCAGAGTTCGCACTAGGGCAGTATACATTAGTCGTGCAAATCTTTTGGTTACCGCTGACAAACTCCACAGATAATAAATGGCCCTTGCAAATTTCTCTACATCTGATCTCCAACGGCTGGAGTCTAGGATGTAAGACTACTGCAACACCAGCCTTGGCATCAACAAAAGCACTGGAGAAAAAGTGACAACCTTTAAAGATTTTACGCCACTCAACCTCAGAAGACTGATTTGCATGCGTCTCTTGTAACATCAGCACATCAATTTTTTCATTCTGAAACATTTGAAACACCTGGAGGCGACGCACACAACTGCGACCACCGTTGATGTTTAAGGATGCTACTTTTATCTCCACTCTGTTAACTATTCATAAAGTTCCTTGCCCGCTCGAGTTACACATTTTCTTAGCCTCTGGAATTGAGGTTCTGACATGTTAACCTGATAAGGTTCACGAATCATGTTCTTTGCAGTCAAAATAAAATCATGCAGATTCGGAAAGTAGTCTTTGTTTTTACATGTCTTTTCCTGAACGTTTCTTCAAGGAACTTGATAACATTTTCTTGAGAAACCATGGTGATGGTATTGTCATCACACGCCTCGCTCTCTTGAGCACCTGAAGCACTAAAGAGTGGAGTAGAAGAGGTTTCATCAGAATCAAGTGCTTCATCTTGATCTGCATCTTTTCCTCCTATTTGCTGAACACTTAGTTTTGGAAACAGCAATTCTACAGGGTCAAGGACCTCCGCACTCTTTGCAGACCCTTCCAAATTTACCATATCCTCTGTGGCTATAGGTATGTCCCCCTCCTCATCATCCCTTTCATTTTTATCTGTCAGGGAAGGGTTAACGTTATCCTCACAGTCGCAAGGACTTTCCCCTTTATCTATTTTTTCCTCACTAGCAGATCCAGCTGCTAACTCGTCTGAGCGAGTTTGGTAATCAGGACAAGGACTTACCACATCCTGAGAGGATCGACTATTTTCCGGGTCATACTCAATCTCAGCAAGTGGTGCCAGCGAATCTTCCTCATGTACACACACTTCCTGTACCATCTCCATTACCGCCAAGGAGTTTCCGGTGTAGGCCTCACCCTGGAGGTCCTGCGAACCTGACACGATCTGAATCTTATTTTGTTTTTCTTCGGAATCACCGGATTCATCACTTGAACGCTTCTGACCTTTTTTCCTGGTGTCCACTACGGATACTTCCATGGTATCGTCCGCACTGTCGTGTACCGTGGACGAAATGAGAGATGGTTCAACCACTTTTATTCCCACCTTAAGTGGAGGGGCAGGGTTAGTCACCTCACGTTCTAAGTCTATCACTCCCTCCCCCATCCCCCCGGTCGGGGGGGACGGGTCAGGCGCTTCACTCACCGCAGTCGGTGCGGTGGGTGGATTAACCACTCGATCCGCCTCCTCCCCTTCATGGTGCGGTGAAGAGGAGTCGCTCCTCACCAATCCTCCGCGTTCCTGCGGTTTAACCGCATTGGGACAGGCACTCCTCACATGCCCGTAAGCCCCACACTCGAAACACGTCATAGCCTCCGAGGAGGCATACATTTTGTATTCAAAGCCGTTGATTTTCACACTCAACACGACATTGAGCGTTTTTACATTTGCAGGCAGTATCATGTACACCACTCTCTTAAAGGACATGACATGTTTGAATCGATCGCAAACATTTCGCATCGGCACCATCGAAATCCTCGATACGACCTTACCGAACTTGTTTAATTGTTCACGTAACTCCTCATTTCTAATAAATGGCGGGATATTACTGATGTTAATCTTTACCGTCGGGGCTGGTAAAGCGAACACAGAGAGGAACGTGTTCGGTTCAATGAACAAGCCTTGTTCGACTACACTCGCTACCATGTGCTCCTCGGACAAAAAAACGACAAATTTCTTATTCATACGAGAGGCAGCGCGAATACTGTGTGCACCAACGATGTTTCCAATGGCGGAAAGCACATCGTTAATTTCCACCTCGTTCGGAGGAACACAAACTAGCCCGTGTTTACGAGTTAGCGATTCGTACGTATCAATGCGGAAACGTTCGCCCGCCATTCTAACTCGACCAACTAAAAGTTCGTAGCCAAGAACCGAGAGAACCCAATGTTTGTCGAACACCAACAAACAGATCAAATTCCCCCCCCCCCTTGTCCGGACCAGACAAGAGGGTATCAAACCTAAATAACCAAACTAAAGTAAATAATAAACGTGCATTATAAGCACAAAAAGGGCTTACAAAGCGTCGTCAAAGCCAATAGGCCGCACCCAAAATGGGCTCGCTCTCAATCCTCTCTCTCTCGAAGACAAGTGTGCAGAATGGATGAAAACACAATGCCGAAGCACACAGGATGGAAAAGGAGGGGGAGGGGGGGCAGGGGAGGGCAGGAGAGGGGGGAAAACTCACAACGGACTCACCAAAACACCGAGCAGTTGCTCACAGCCGCCATGACCCTACACCCAACGCACCGACGGCCGATAGGTGGCGCCAGAGAGAGAGAGAGAGAGAGAGAGAGAGAGAGAGACTGACTGTTTCTTCCTTTTATTACAAGAGTACAAAAAATCAGTAATGTTCAGTCATAAAGAAACAAAACACAATAAAAATGGTCTCAAGGAAAAATTATTATCAAATCATCATCATCAAGTGTGCATATGACATCATTAAAAACCCACTTTTCTTTAAAACATGTTAAATTCTTGTTCATTTTAAAAAACCGGTACTCTAGCTTTAGTCTTGCATTTACAAGAGCCTTAAAGGTGAGCAGTACATCATATGACGAGTCAGAAGCGTTTCCCATTTTTTTCTTCCTGGATTTATAAATTGCAAACTTGGCTTGGCCAATTAAAAAATTCATTAAAACCACATTTCTAAGGGAAGACGGTCCTAAAACACCATAAATAAAAACATTGTGATTGAAGAGGGAACCAAGCTTCACAAAGCGTTCCTGAAGGAATGTAAAAAGAGGTTGCAATCGTTCACACTCAAGGTATATATGCGGTAGGGTTTCAATGGATGCACAGAAAGGGCATAGATTAGAGTTAGCAGTAGAAAAACGGTTCAGTAAAACATTATAAGGTAAAATCCAGTGTACAAGTTTCCATTGAATATCTCCAACATACTTTGGAGTAGGCAAGAGATAAAAACTTCGCCAATTGAGGCAATTGGGGGGTATTGGGGGTAAAACATCCCGCCATCGAAGCCTCGGGTGCTCATAAAATGGTTTTGCGTATAAAATTTTAACGTACGCGTTGTACAAAGTTTTCTTTGGAAAGGCGGGAAGGGATAATGCAGTATCATCAGGGCTGTTCAAGCCAGGGGACAGATTAAGTGGCGGGCTGAAGACTAGGAGTTTGGGGAAGTCACCCGCTGTTTCCTCGGGGGAAGGGCCAAGTTCCTCGCAGGTATTACGATACGTTGTGGATATCCCTTGAAGGAACCGAGAGATGATCCTGACAGATTTTATTCCGGTTTTTTGTGCCACAGCGGCAGCACTCAGCCGGCAGCTCCCAGACTCTGTCATGAGGTCTTTCACTCGCAGCAGCTTGGCATCAACAAAGCGTTGAACGAGTCCCCTATTATTCAAGCTGTTTTCCAGGAAGGGGTTGTAGCATAGGGGCTCATTCAACAACATTTCCATGTTGTATGTTGCCATTTCACGGGAAAAGGACAGGGCTTGCCAGGCGTTCATCACCCCTTGGTAAAAGGTGGGCAGCAAGGATGAATCGATTTGATGAGGGTTCATCAAGAAAAGTTCTCGGTCGTAACCCAGCTTGCATGTAAGCTGTAATATGCAGTTAGCCAGAGGCCTCCAGATTAGGGCTTCATCTCCATATACAAGTTGGCGCACGATATGAAGCCGGAAGACCATAATCCGGCTGCGGATATCAATAAGACCTAGGCCACCTTCAGTGAGTGGTAAGTATGCCACGGGGGGTTGGAGCCAGTGTTTCCCGCTCCAGAAAAAGTCGACAATGCTCTTTTGCAGTGTAATAAGAAGGCTCCCGGGCGGTTGTAGGCATATCATCTTATGCCATAGCATAGAGGCGACAAGATTGTTAATGACGAGAGTTCTTCCACGGTACGAAAGTTGAAAAAGAAGTCCTTTCCAGCGGGCCAGTTTTGCCATTACCTTGTCTGGTAATCCCACCCAGTTCTGCTGCTCAAAGGTGTTGTCTCCGAGGAAAATACCGAGGTATTTAATGCCACTTTTCTGCCAGTTCACTCCTCCTGGTAGGACAATTGGCGGGCAATCTCCAGGTCCTATCCAAAGGGCTTCACTCTTCTTCCAGTTTACCTGGCCTGAACAAGCCTGACAATATGTTTTTAGTGCCTGAGCCACCGCAGTGACGTCAGCACTATTTTTTATATAAATACAGACATCATCTGCATAGGCAGAGACTTTTAGCGGTGTGGTAAGAATTGATCCAGTGAAGCCAGAAATGTGCGTACGTAATTGGAGCAGAAGAGGTTCGATGGCAAGAGAGTATAAAAGTCCAGATAGCGGGCAACCTTGCCGTACTCCCCGTTGTACAGCAATGGGGCTACACAATACTTGATTAATTTTAAGAACACTGGATATATTACAATACAAAAGTTTAACGTACGAGATAAAAATAGGTCCAAACCCAAAATTCTCTAAAACTCTAAAAAGGTACATGTGGTCAATACAGTCAAAGGCTTTTCCTTGGTCAATAAAAAACAGACCAACATTCATATTAAAATTGTTACAAAACCGAATGGTATCACGGATAAGAAAGATATTATTAAAAATAGTACGTCCAGAAATACAAAAGGATTGATGTTCTCCTATTAGTACATTCATAAAAGGTTTCATTCGATTAGACAAGGCTTTGGCTAAAATTTTATAATCCGTACATAAAACAGAAATAGGACGCCAGTTCTCTATAAGTTGTGTCCGCTTTCTTAGGAATTAAGGTGGTGACTGCTCTCCGGCAACTCCACGGCAGTTGTCCATCCTCTAAACATTCATTCAATACCCGCAGTAGGTGAGGTCCAATGGTGTCCCAAAAAAACTGGAAAAATTCACTTGTCAGCCCATCCAGTCCAGGGGCTTTATCAGGTTCCAAGGCCTTCAAGGCAGCGGTGAGCTCAGGTAACCTAAGAGGATCCTCCAACTGCTGCTTCTGATCCTCCACCAATGTTGGAAGGTTAGAAACAAGTTCCGATATTGCATCCTGGTTAATGTCATGCCGCATAAACCGTTGTTTAAAATGTTTCCAGGCACATTCCCTGATTCTGCCATCTTCATAAAGGAGTTCCCCATCATGGAGCAAGCGTGTAATCATTGACGAAGAGGCCCCCCTTTTAAGGCTGAAGAAGAATTTGGTTGGAGCATCAAGGTCGTGTATGTACCTCATCTTCAGGCGCAATAAAGCATTTTGTGCTCGCCTTTCGGATATGGAATTCAGTAAGGCCGTTTTTCCATGGATTTGTTGCCTCATTCCCTGGTAGCTCACACTTGCGGTTCCCTGAAGCTGTTCCTGTAATTCCAGGATTTCATCTTCAAGTAAGGTTGTGGTTTTTCTTTCCTCTTGAACACCATATGCACGATATTGTTGGCAGAACAGTCTGATGTGCGTTTTGGCATTATCCCACCATTGTCTGAGGTTTGAGAAATTCCCTTGGGAGGCAACCAGAATATTCCAAATTTCCGGAAAAATGTCCTTAAAGGTACTATCATCAAGTAAGTTGTTATTAAATTTCCAAAAAGCACTCTTGTGTTTCGGGCAGGGGGCAGAAATTTTGAGAAATGTTGCGCTGTGGTCCGAGAATCCTGATGGGCAAATTTTGGATGACAGAACGAGGCGTTCAAGTGGAGGATTAATATAAAACTTGTCCAAGCGAGCAAGTACAATATTACCCTGAATGCATCGACACCATGTGTATTGCCTGATTGATGGGTGCTGTACCCGCCATATATCTGTCAAATTCATTTGTTTTAAAAATTTGGTGAGAGGGATTGTGGAGGCAGGATGGGCTCTGCACTGTTCCTGTCTAGTTGGGGTTGGAGGGTGCAGTTAAAATCTCCACCAATACAAACATGATTGTCTTGGGTTTTTAGGGCGTTTTGGCTGTCGAGGGATGTTAGGTGTGTCCCAAGGTCATTAAAAAAAACTCGCCGAGCTACAGGCGTACTTGGGGCATAGATATTAAAAATAGTATAGAATTTTCCACAGTAGTGGAATTCTCGGGATGCTAGGGATCCCTTGTGTATTTCGTCGAATTTAAGCGATGAAGGCGAAAAGGAGGGGCTAAGAATTATTGCGACACCGCCTTTGCGGGAGTCACCGTTACTAAAGAAGGACAGGCCGGGGAAGAGCCTACACCACTCTGCGACACAGCAGTCGTTGGCATGGGTCTCTTGTAAGAGGGCAATGTCAACTTTCTTCTGTAATAAAAAATCCCTTACTTGAACTTTACGGACAGAGCTACATCCTCCGTTAATATTCAGGCTACAAATGGAAAAACTCATTACAGCTATAAGGAGGAGTGACCACCACTCAATTTTTTGATAGCAGTTCATTCTTAGCTTTTTGCAACCACTTCTTTAAACGGTGACGTTGGGAGGAATTGAAATTAAAAACGTGGGGCCGTTTTACCATCAGTTTAGCGGAATGTATAAAATCAGGTAGCTCCGGAAAAAAGGTTTCTATTACAACATTCCTTTTTCGGAATGTGTCCTTAAGAAACCTTTTTATCTCGGAGGGAGGGATTGGAGGGATTTCTTCTTCCTTAAGGCTACCACATTCACTAACAGAGTCACCTATATCAGATGGCTCAGATGGTGTGTCACACTGGTTTTCATCATTTATCTCCTCACCGTCATCACATCCCTCCACGTTATCGGATGGGGCATAGTCCATAGAGGGGGGGGGACGGGGAGGGAGAGAAATGAGCCATCTTCAGGGGAGGGGGGGGAGGGGGGGAGGGGGGGGGGTACTAATTTTTGCGGTTCAACCATATCAGTTTCTAGGTCAGTAGACAAGGGCGAGGATTCATCCACATCTATGTCCTCCAATACCGAGAAACGATTTTCTGTGACGAGGGACAAATCTAGGCCAGAGAGGAGGGGCTGTCGGTTTTCAGTTGTAGGTTTTTTAAAGAGATGACCGTTTTCATCTGTTGTTTGCAGATGTCTTTTTCCTTTTGGGCAGACTAATTGAAACTCGTCCTGGTTAGAGGGAAGAGATTGCAAGGGTTTGGGGGGAGGGGGGTGGAGGGAGGACGTGATCATCGGGAGGGGGATCCCATCGGCTACCACGGCGGGAGAGGTAGGATCAGTTATAGCAGGCAACAAGCTGTGATTGGACGATGTCGCCTGGGGGGTGAGATCTATAGTTAACAGGAGATGGCTGCAATTAGATCCTTCAGTAGAGGGAGGGGCCCCTGTTTCAAGGGGAGGGGAAGGGGGTACGGCGGGGGGGTTTGGATTGGTGGTAAGAGGGCTTGGGTCGGTGGTGGACAGATTGGGATCAGTGGTGGTAAGGCTTGGGTCGATGGTGGGAAGGTTCGGGTCGGTGGTGGGAGGGCTTGGTTCGGCGGCGGGAGGGCTTGGTTCGGTGGCGGGAAGGTTTGGTTCGGTGGTGGGAAGGCTTGGGTCGGTGGTGGGAAGGCTTGGGTCAGTGGTGGAAGGGTTTGGACCGGTGGTGGGAAGGTGGGGGAGTTGCTTATTCCCGGTTCGGAGGGGAGGTTGCACTTGTGGAGAATTCTCTTTTCGGGGGCAGTCATGCTTAACATGCCCAAATTGTCCGCAGCCAAAACATTTTAGAACGTTGGTGGACACGTACACTGTATATTCGTTCTGTTGATGTTTTAATTTTATTATAAGGTTTAAATCCTTCTGGGAATTTTTTAAAATCATAAACACTTGCCGCCGGAATGAAACCACGTGCCTTAAATCGTTGTTTCGTGACCCGAAGGGAATCATGGAGATACGACACACGATGGTACCGTATCCGGACAACTCTTTAATTAGTACATCGTCGGATACAAATGGGGGGCAATTTGATATCACGACTTTTATCGCTGGGCTATCTAGTGGGGAAATCATTACAAATAGATCTGGATCGATTGTCAAACCCTGTTCGACAATTTGTGGGACACAATCCACGTCGGACAAAAAAATAACGATCCGCTTGTTCATCCGCGAAGCGGCAACAACCTTGTCGATCCCGACAACACGACCGGTTGCGAGGACAACGTCCTCGACACTAACCTCACGTTCCGGAGGTACACAAAAGAACCCGTGCTTACGGGTCAGGCTCTGAAAGGCCGTAAATCGAGATAGTGCAGCTGCCATGCTGGAACAGCTGCACTTACAACCCCTCCCCAACTCGGGGAGGGTGAATATATAATACAATCTTCCCTACCCGAACTCCGGGAATGGGAAGCAATCAGACCTCTCCGATTTCCCTAACTTCGGAAAAGGGAGGCAACAAAACAAACTGAAGGAAGGATAAACGAAAGGAAAAAAAGGAAATAGATGTTTAAGATGAAGGAGCAAACACCGATCGGGCGACACCCAAAAACGGCGAACCCTTACCAGCGATCACCCTGTGCTCTCCGGCTCTCTCTCCCATCTCAACGTATATGGGAATCGCCAGGAAGACTCCACGAACAGGTACAAGGACACAGAGGGGGGACAACGGGGGGGGGGGGGAATGGAGCAACAACACAGAGCACTCACAGGCCTCCACAAGCAGACGCCATGACAGTACAACCAGCATACAAACGGCCAGCAGGTGGCGTCAGAGAGGAGAGAGAGAGAGAGAGAGAGAGAGAGAGAGAGAGAGAGAGAGAGAGAGAGAGGGAGACTGACTGTTTCTTCCTTTTATTACAAGAGTACAAAAAATCAGTTATGTTCAGTCATAAAGAAACAAAACACAATAAAAATGGTCTCAAGGAAAAGTTATTATCAAATCATCATCATCAAGTGTGCATATGACATCATTAAAAACCCACTTTTCTTTAAAACATGTTAAATTCTTGTTCATTTTAAAAAACCGGTATTCTAGCTTTAGTCTTGCATTTACAAGAGCCTTAAAGGTGAGCAGTACATCATATGACGAGTCATAAGCGTTTCCCATTTTTTTCTTCCAGGATTTATAAATTGCAAACTTGGCCTGGCCAATTAAAAAATTCATTAAAACCACATTTCTAAGGGAAGACGGTCCTAAAACACCATAAATAAAAACATTGTGATTGAAGAGGGAACCAAGCTTCACAAAGCGTTCCTGAAGGAATGTAAAAAGAGGTTGCAATCGTTCACACTCAAGGTATATATGCGGTAGGGTTTCAATGGATGCACAGAAAGGGCATAGATTAGAGTTAGCAGTAGAAAACCGGTTCAGTAAAACATTATAAGGTAAAATCCAGTGTACAAGTTTCCATTGAATATCTCCAACATACTTTGGAGTAGGCAAGAGATAAAAACTTCACCAATTGGGGTAATTGGGGGGTATTGGGGGTAAAACATTCCGCCATCGAAGCCTCGGGTGCTCAGAAAATGTTTTTGCGTATAAAATTTTAACGTACGCGTTGTACAAAGTTTTCTTTGGAAAGGCGGGAAGGGATAATGCAGTATCATCAGGGCTGTTCAGGTCAGGGGACAGATTAAGTGGCGGGCTGAAGACTAGGAGTTTGGGTAAGTCACCCGCTGTTTCCTCGGGGGAAGGGTCAAGTTCCTTGCAGGTATTACGATACGTTGTGGATATCCCTTGAAGGAACCGAGAGATGATCCTGACAGATTTTATTCCGGTTTTTTGTGCCACAGCGGCAGCACTCAGCCGGCAGCTCCCAGACTCTGTCATGAGGTCTTTCACTCGCAGCAGCTTGGCATCAACAAAACGTTGAACGAGTCCCCTATTATTCAAGCTGTTTTCCAGGAAGGGGTTGTAGCATAGGGGCTCATTCAACAACATTTCCATGTTGTATGTTGTCATTTCACGGGAAAAGGACAGGGCTTGCCAGGCGTTCATTACCCCTTGGTAAAAGGTGGGCAGCAAGGATGAATCGATTTGATGAGGGTTCATCAAGAAAAGTTCTCGGTCGTAACCCAGCTTGCATGTAAGCTGCAATATGCAGTTAGCCAGAGGCCTCTAAACATTCATTCAATACCCGCAGTAGGTGAGGTCCAATGGCGTCCCCAAAAAACTGGAAAATTCACTCGTCAGCCCATCCAGTCCAGGGGCTTTATCAGGATCCAAGGCCTTCAAGGCAGCGGTGAGCTCAGGTAACCTAAGAGGATCCTCCAACTGCTGCTTCTGATCCTCCGCCAATGTTGGAAGGTTAGAAACAAGTTCCGATATTGCATCCTGGTTAATGTCATGCCGCATAAACCGTTGTTTAAAATCTTTCCGGGCACATTCCCTGATTCTGCCATCTTCATAAAGGAGTTCCCCATCATGGAGCAAGCGTGTAATCATTGACGAAGAGGCCCCCCTTTTAAGGCTGAAGAAGAATTTGGTTGGAGCATCAAGGTCGTGTATGTACCTCATCTTCAGGCGCAATAAAGCATTTTGTGCTCGCCTTTCGGATATGGAATTCAGTAAGGCCGTTTTTCCATGAATTTGTTGCCTCATTCCCTGGTAGATCACACTTGCAGTTCCCTGAAGCTGTTCCTGTAATTCCAGGATTTCATCTTCAAGTAAGGTTGTGGTTTTTCTTTCCTCTTGAACACCATACGCACGATATTGTTGGCAGAACAGTCTGATGTGCGTTTTGGCATTATCCCACCATTGTCTGAGGTTTGAGAAATTCCCTTGGGAGGCAACTAGAATATTCCAAATTTCCGGAAAAATGTCCTTAAAGGTACTATCATTAAGTAAGTTGTTATTAAATTTCCAAAAAGCACTCTTGTGTTTCGGGCAGGGGGCAGAAATTTTGAGATATTGTTGCGCTGTGGTCCGAGAATCCTGATGGGCAAATTTTGGATGACAGAACGAGGCGTTCAAGTGGAGGATTAATATAAAACTTGTCCAAGCGAGCAAGTACAATATTACCCTGAATGCATCGACACCATGTGTATTGCCTGATTGATGGGTGCTGTACCCGCCATATATCTGTCAAATTCATTTGTTTTAAAAATTTGGTGAGAGGGATTGTGGAGGCAGGATGGGGCTCTGCACTGTTCCTGTCTAGTTGGGGTTGGAGGGTGCAATTAAAATCTCCACCAATACAAACATGATTGTCTTGGTTTTTTAGGGCGTTTTGGCTGTCGAGGGACATTAGGTGTGTCCCAAGGTCATTAAAAAACCCTCGAGCTACAGGCGTACTTGGGGCATAGATATTAAAAATAGTATAAAATTTTCCACAGTAGTGGAATTCTAGGGATCCCTTGTGTATTTCGTCGAATTTAAGCGATGAAGGCGAAAAGGAGGGGCTAAGAATTATTGCGACACCGCCTTTGCGGGAGTCACCGTTACTAAAAAAGGACAGGCCGGGGAAGAGCCTACACCACTCTGCGACACAGCAGTCGTTGGCATGGGTCTCTTGTAAGAGGGCAATGTCAACTTTCTTCTGTAATAAAAAATCCCTTACTTGAACTTTACGGACAGAGCTACATCCTCCGTTAATATTCAGGCTACAAATGGAAAAACTCATTACAGCTACAAGGAGGAGTGACCACCACTCAATTTTTTGATAGCAGTTCATTCTTAGCTTTTTGCAACCACTTCTTTAAACGGTGACGTTGGGAGGAATTGAAATTAAAAACGTGGGGCCGTTTTACCACCAAACTAGCGGAATGTATAAAATCAGGTAGCTCCGGAAAAAAGGTTTCTATAACAACATTCCTTTTTCGGAATGTGTCCTTAAGAAACCTTTTTATCTCGGAGGGAGGGATTGGAGGGGTTTCTTCTTCCTTAAGGCTACCACATTCACTAACAGAGTCATCTTTCTCAGATGGCTCAGATGGTGTGTCACACTGGTTTTCATCATTTATCTCCTCACCGTCATCACATCCCTCCACGTTATCGGATGCGGCATAGTCCATAGAGGGAGGGGACGGGGAGGGAGAGAAATGAGCCATCTTCAGGGGAGGGGGGGGGGAGGGGGGGGGTACTAATTTTTGCGGTTCAACCATATCAGTTTCTAGGTCAGTAGACAAGAGCGAGGATTCATCCACATCTATGTCCTCCAATACCGAGAAAAGATTTTCTGTGACGAGGGACAAATCTAGGGCAGAGAGGAGGGGCTGTCGGTTTTCAGTTGTAGGTTTTTTAAAGAGATGACCGTTTGCATCTGTTGTTTGTGGATGTCTTTTTCCTTTTGGGGAGACTAATTGAAACTCGTCCTGGTTAGTGGGAAGAGATTGCAAGGGTTTGGGGGGAGGGGGAGGACGTGATCATCGGGAGGGGATTCCCATCGGCTACCACGGCGAGAGAGGTAGGATCAGTTATAGCAGGCAACAAGCTGTGATTGGAGGATGTCGCCTGGGGGGTGAGGTCTATCGTTAACAGGAGATGGCTGCAATTAGATCCTTCAGTAGAGGGAGGGGCCCCTGTTTCAAGGGGAGGGGAAGGGGGTACGGCGGGGGGGTTTGGATCGGTGGTAGGAGGGCTTGGGTCGGTGGTAGACAGATTGGGATCAGTGGTGGTAAGGCTTGGGTCGATGGTGGGAAGGTTCGGGTCGGTGGTGGGAGGGCTTGGTTCGGCGGCGGGAAGGCTTGGTTCGGTGGTGGGAGGGTTTGGTTCGGTGGTGGGAAGGCTTGGGTCGGTGGTGGAAGGGTTGGGATCGGTGGTGGGAAGGTGGGGGGGTTGCTTATTCCCGGTTCGGAGGGGAGGTTGTACTTGTGGAGAATTCTCTTTTCGGGGGCAGTCATGCTTAACATGCCCAAATTGTCCGCAGCCAATACATTTTAGAACGTTGGTGGACACGTACACTGTATATTCGTTCTGTTGATGTTTTAATTTTATTATAAGGTTTAAATCCTTCTGGGAATTTTTTAAAATCATAAACACTTGCTGCCGGAATGAAACCACGTGCCTTAAATCGTTGTTTCGTGACCCGAAGGGAATCATGGAGATACGAGACACGATGGTACCGTATCGGGACAATTCTTTAATTAGTACATCGTCGGATACAAATGGGGGGCAATTGGATATCACGACTTTTATCGCTGGGCTATCTAGTGGGGAAATCATAACAAATAAATCTGGATCGATTGTCAAACCCTGTTCGACAATTTGTGGGACACAATCCACGTCGGACAAAAAAAATAACGATCCGCTTGTTCATCCGCGAAGCGGCAACAACCTTGTCGATCCCGACAACACGACCGGTTGCGAGGACAACGTCCTCGACACTAACCTCACGTTCCGGAGGTACACAAAAGAACCGGTGCTTACGGGTCAGGCTCTGAAAGGCCGTAAATCGAGATAGTGCAGCTGCCATACTGGAACAGCTGCACTTACAACCCCTCCCCAACTCGGGGAGGGTGAATATATAATATAATCTTCCCTACCCAAACTCCGGGAATGGGAAGTAATCAGACCTCTCCGATTTCCCTAACTTCGGAAAAGGGAGGCAACAAAACAAACTGAAGGAAAGATAAACGAAAGGAAAAAAAGGAAATAGAGGTTTAAGATGAAGGAGCAAACACCGATCGGGCGACGCCCAAAAACGGCGAACCCTTACCAGCGATCACCCTGTGCTCTCCGGCTCTCTCTCCCATCTCAACGTATATAGGAATCACCAGGAAAACTCCACGAACAGGCACAAGGACACGGAGGGGGGAGAACGGAGGGGGGGGGGGAATGGAGCAACAACACAGCACTCACAGGCCTCCACAAGCAGACGCCATGACAGTACAACCAGCATACAAATGGCCAGCAGGTGGCGACAGAGAGAGAGAGAGAGAGAGAGAGAGAGACAGAGAGAGAGAGACAGAGAGAGAGAGACAGAGAGAGAGAGAGAGAGAGAGAGATTTGAATTTTAGGGTCTTTTATTACAAAAGTATAAAAGAAAAACAAGTAATACAATAGCAGTCAACAAAAGTAATTAAATCAAGGAACAGAAAGACATGAGATTAATTAGAGCAGCAAAAAAAGTTCATCTCCCTCCACCTTACACAGGACTTCAGCTTTGCACCATTTTTGAACAAAGTGATTAACCCGAGAAGTCTCTCGGTAAAAGTGAAATTCAGTTTTAAGACGGGCAAACACAAAGCCTTCGAAGGCCAACAAAACACTGCATTCCTGTGAACTTATCCCGGAAACCCTTCTCTTCCGTGTAATATATATCGCGAGTTTTGCCTCAGCAAGCAAGAAATTAACAATTTGAGATCCGACATTCTCATTAGATACAGGCATGCAGTACACAAAATGATAGAAGGAAAAACAAAAACGGAAATTCCGGAAAGTATATTGCAGGAGTTGAAAAAGTGGAGCCAGCCTTTGGCATCCGACATATGCGTGGAAAGTGTCCTCGAGTGATGGCAAAAAGGGCATTCATCAGATAACACGAGGTTCATTCTTTTGAGCAACACGTTGGAAGGCAAGGAATAGTCTGCAAGCCTCCACTGTTTGTCTCCGGCACGTTTAGACACAGGTGACGTGCACATCGAGGACCAGGTAGGAGAAGATGGAGCCCCTGCAGGCAGAAGACCTTTCCAATGGGTGGTCAGTGGGCTATTGGGGTTGGCAGAAATAACAACATTAAGACATTGCACATACAGAGTAGCCTTTGCACAGGCTTGTCGAGGTTTTGTGGAAGGAGCGCCAGAAAAACAACAATCAGGGAAGTCAGGGTGCATCGTTTTTGTGTTTTGAACATCGTGTGGTGGAGGCCACGATAAATTAAAAGAGTTAAACACTTTAACAATTGAACGAATAAGTTGTCCAATTAGTCGAGCTGAGGTAACATTGCAAACTTCCAAAATCTGGTTAGGGGTCTGCCATCCAGAACAAGTATGGTTAACAAAGTCCCTGACAAGGAAAAAAACAGATTCACTGAAGGATTCTGAGTATTGCACTGCAATACATGTCCCCTACCAAAGTTCAAAGTGCCATAACAGTAGGTGATAAATGTTGCTTCTGGGACACCTCCATTTAACATGGGAAATCCCTATCTAATGTCATTTACCCCCCTGTCTTTTTCAAAAACCATAAACACCTCTATTTCTCCCTCTATGAACCTATAATCCTTCTCACCTTATGAACCTATAATCCTTCTCGCCTTATGAACCTATAATCCTTCTAGCCTTATGAACCTATGATTTTCTTCCTTTATGAACCTATAATCCTTCTAGCCTTATGAACCTATGATCCTTCTCACTTACATGTAATTTTTACCCTATTCCCCCCACTACCCCCTTAATGTAGTTCCTTAGACCACTCTACTAATGAGCCTATAAATATATTATCTCTTTCTTACTTTTTTAAGAGTTCCATTCTCCTATAGAACTCATCCCCATCAAGTATATTTATAAAGTATACAGGTTCCTTAACCTTTTGTTGTGAAAGTATAAAGTGGTATGTTTCACGGAGGGTTCTTGTTTGACCTCCTCCTCTCCCACATACCATTTTAAAATTATAATATTTATTATCCGATTGATAACCATTAAAGTTCTCACTCCACTCTAATATATTTTTCTTCCCGCCCTCCATTACCCCACTTAACAAATGAATACGTTTATCCGTCTTGAGAACCTTCTGACCAGTGATTCTCTCAACCTCTTGAATCTGATATTTTTCACATTCGTTATGTTTTCCATTTATATACCAAGGTTGATTACACCTCCACTCATTAGTCTGGTTGATACTTGGTTCTATCATTTATATAATCGTAAAAAAGGCGGCGGTAGCCCGTTAAAATCCCTAACCCCCCCTTTTTAACTTATCACTTATATATATATATATATATATCTTATCACTTATATATATCTTATCACTGATATATCTTATCACTTATATATCTTATCACTTATATATCTTATCACTTATATCATATCACTTATATATCTTATCACTTATATATCTTATCACTTATATACTTATATAACCATAAGGGAGACTATCAATTCCATTTTCTAAAATAAACCTCTTATCATCAAAAGCCCCCAATGCTTTCTTATTCACCTCTTCTGAATATAATTGATGTTTATAACTTCTTATTCCATTAATCTTTCTAAACTCTTCTTTCTTTGTTGTTAAACAGTTATAATAATCCTTAAAGTTTATTGTTTCTTTAATGACATTTTTATTTACACCTTTTAACTTCTTATCAGTCTTTTCAACGTTATTCACAATGTATTTATAAGCATAAGCCTTCGACCTCAATCCCACAAATTCACTCATAACATTTCCTCCCAATTCATCCTTGAACTTTCCAATCACCTTTTTATTTTTAGAAGAGAACAACTCACTCTCTGGACTGTAATTACTTGTATCATAGATATTAATGTCCTTTTTCATGTCTGAATAAACATCATCAGTATTAATTTTCAAAATAAAACTATCAGTATCCATATACAACAATGACACATTATCCTTATACTTTGATTTTAGATTAATATAAAAGTAATCATACATTAATGACTTTGACAAGTCAAGAATTGATGTTCCAATGTAAATAGGTTTGTCCATTTCAATACTCTCTTTAACCAAATGGATCGCACAAAAGTTCTCAGTAAAGACCTCAGCTCTAGTAAAACTCGGTCTATTAATTAATTTTGATGCTTGTTCCCAAGATGTTGCTAGTCTGATATTTTGTCTTTTCCTCACATTCTCCATGGTCTTACCAAAGACCGCATTATTCATCAATTTATAAAAGTCTTTCTCAAAATCTGTTTTTGACTCTGTTCTTCTTTGTGTATTAAAATCAATGTACCCCTTTAACCAATGACTTTGATTGAACTTTAGAACCCTGTGGATGTTCTCTACTCTTAGACCTTTTGATAAATATTGTCGCAAATTTCTTTGGTGTAGTACATAATTTTTCTTGTTATATAATGTAGTAAGTAATTTTTCTGTTGATTCACCTATATCAAACGATCGTTGATAATCACTCAACCATTCTTTCTTTGGACTTTCTTTCTCACAAGCAAATGGAAGATCTTTATGTTTGATATGAAGTTCTTCAGGATATTTTAAATCGACCTCAAAATAATAACCAACCTTTGAATCATCCAATTCTTTTTGTGTAGAGATACATACATATTGTAAAACCTTTGTGTAGTCTTTTTCCTTTACCCATCTTAGTTTCCTATAAGGAAGAGCTTGAGACATTGCCCAGCCATACAAGTTGTTTGCGTCATAGTACATCAAGTAAGAACTCTCTTTCGTTGAATCATAATTTGGAAGATATTTGTTATTTGCTTTTGCGTATCTGCTCGAGCATACTTGTGAAATTCCACCTCTTTTTGCCTTTTCAATCATCAAAAGCATATCGACATCGGTTATCAAATCCAAAGCTTGTTTTGTCATTTTCAACATCACGCTCCAAGCCAATCCAGGTGCTGTGTAGTAGTGAGCAGGATCCAATCCATATCCAGTGCGACAAACAGATCTAAAGGCTTCAAATACATTGGCCAATAAAAGCACATCAGTTTTGAGATACAAATCGTGATACTTGCCAAGATTCTTGATGTTATATTTTTCCCAAACATTTTGTGCGTGTACATAATCTTTATCAGATATATGACTGTTGTTTAATTTGTTATAGAAATTTTCTTTTAAAGGAAGTTGTGTTTCATTGAATCTCTCAAATGAGTCCATATAGTCATAGGGGTAAATTCCCTTTTGTGTTAGAAAATCTTTATCTGAAAAATACTCTGAAAGACATGGAAACTCTTTTAGATTTTGAACCAAGTTAGCCAATGGACTTGCCATGAATTTAAATGTATCAAGAAATCTGATATGAGTAATAGGAGATGTGTGAATTGTTTTTGTGAATGAAATGTATTTCTGATCCGTGTTAGGAATTGCTGAAATGTGTCCAGATGTCTTTGAAAGTTCATTAATAAATAGATGCGTATCATAATGAGCGTTGTTATGAAGAAAGACAGGAATGAAAGAGGGGGGTTTATAATTAATATTACAACTTTGATGAGCTGGACCTCTATATTTACCAGTGAGATGACAATGATCTCTAACCTTTAGACCTTCACAAATGTTTTCCTCACAAATATGACAAACATTGTTTTTTCTAAATTCCCTTTTCTGTTCACTCGTCAAGGACATTGGTTTATTGGTTTCTCTCATTATCTTGGTTAATCGGACACAGTCTTTTTCTAGTCGTTTCACAAACTCCTCTGGGGTATTTGAGCCTCTATACTCCTCTAACTTGTTATATTTATCACCAAACGGATGATTTGATATAATAACAAAAACCGCAAGGATTATGTTTTTGATATTTATTTGTGTATGATTCTTTTGGATCTGGAGAAGCAGTATCTATTTTTTCTAGAATACTTTCAAAATCAGTATATATAACAAATGGATGTTTGATCTTTTTCTTTTCATCTTTGAATGTGATCTTTGAGCCTTCTTTAGGCATATTGATTACCGTTGATTTATGTTCACCACAATAATTTGAATGTTTATCTAATCTTTCTTGTGTATGGAAGAAGTTAAGACAACGCAAACAAATATATATTTTATTTGTTCTTTTACATACTTGTGGTTTTATTAATTTAGCAATATCTTTGATGTATGTATAATGTGAATTTTCCTCTGAATTAAAATAGAGAAGATTAATATGAGTTTGTTTACAATTGTCAGAAAGCTTTAAAACCTGAATGCTGTTTGTTTCTGTTAGACCATAAACATTAACTGATAAATTATTTATCTTTTCAAATTTAGGAATATCATTTAAAGCCAGAGGAAACTATAGATCTTTCGTATTTAATGTATTCTCATATTTTTTATAATGAGATACTCTTTCATCATGAAAATGTGGAGGATGTAAGTGTGCTAGAATAGACCAGTGAAAACATTTATTGTCTTTATTTTTGATATTGATAACTGCTTTTCTATTTTTGATAACACTGGGTAAATCAATGTAGGAAGAAGCTTTTAGACTTTTAGAGGATCTGATTTAAGAATATGAATGTCTATGTAAATAATTTTTCCTATATTGAATCCACTTCCTACGATTGAATTATCCACATCTTGCTCTTGTTTAATAAGTTCATCATAGACTCCTGATGTTTTAAAATCTTGATATGAAGATATAAAGTGTGGCTCAGTTCTCATGTATGGTGTATCTATAACTCCTTTGTCCTTTGTCATTTCTAATTTTACTCCCATATAAAATTTAACTGGTTTCATTTCTTTTAGTGTTTTTTCAATCAACGTTTGAACAGCAGGTTTAACTATTTCTACAGCATCAACTATAGACTATGGTTCAGGAGGTTTGAAGTTAAAGACTCTTATTTTAATATGTCCTTTGAATGCGCCATCAGAGTTTTTAGTTGTGATAAAATTTGATAAATGTAGAATTGTTTTAAGATGTATTTGGAAGCCTTTCTTGAGGATATTTTTATTACATGCAGAACAGTGTTTTGTTTCCTTCTGAATAGGAGATAGTAGGTGAAGTAGATTAAATGTGTGTTTGTTAGTTTTAAGGTGTCTTTTGTATTGTTTATATTCTTGTTCACAAACGTCACAATATGTTGCTTTGATCATATTAATTTATATAGTAAAATTATACTTAAAACAAAGTGCCTTTTTTAGAGGCTTTTTTAAAGATGAAACTGTGCTTAAAGTAAAACACCTTTGAGCTTTTCAACTCGTTTTATGTATATAACTTTACTTAAAGTAAAGCGTCTATGTATTAGCCAGAAAGTTTAGATACTCTAGTTCATCAATTTCAATTTCACTATCTGAGTCATCAATAAAGCTACTCTCATAACTATCATTTGAACACAAACTATTAGTATCATAACTATCTTCAGATCCTAGACTCTCAGTATAATAACTCTCAGAGTATTGACTGTTAATATCACTCATTTACATACCATTAAACTTCCATCAATATCGATATATTTTCTTTCATTAGAACTAATAACCACAATATTTTTTACATTAAATGTTATTTTCAAATAATCTCTAATAATCAGAGTACAGAATGATAGTTCACCACTAATATTCATATTATTAATTTCACCCACATCTTTGGGTCTATTAAAGAATATACAAATGTTTCCTCTAGAATTGTTGATGGTCTTATCATTCATTTTCAAAGCATCTTTATCAATGACCTTTTCAAGCTTTGAGTAAATTGATAGTAGTAGTGGAGAAACTTTTGTCAAATTTACTTTAATAGAGTTATTAATTAACATAGCTTGTCCCGTAAATTTAATAAAAGGACACATGTTATTCTCCATTATGGGTTTAATCCAAAAATTTCCATATTTATCTTTGTTCAATTTAACATCTTTGACATATTTTTCTATATCTTCCACCGAAGTAGAGATTGATTGAAATCCTCTAATAAAGGCACTTTGTTTTAAGTATAATTTTACTTTATAAATATGATAAATTCTGAAGGATATTTAGAATTTCCAGACTCTCCATATGATAATTTAGAAATCTGCCACCGTTGTGGTAGAATAGGGCTTAATAATGAGGGTTCATATAAACAATGTATTTTCTGTGATTTAATTTTAATTAATGATAATAAAAAATATAGAAAAATATATAACTCTTTTAAATTAGAACCAAAAATGAATTACTTTACCAGATTAATAAGAGAGATGAATGTTAAGTATTATGGTGATAATTCACCATTTCTTACAAGGGAAGAGACTATTTGTATTGAGGAAATGTATAAGGGTTTAATGATATTTATTATTCAAAATAATTTTAATGGAAATGTTAATACAAGATACTATATAAACAAAATAATGGATTATTTTGAAATTAAACCTGAACTCAGGATAAAATATAGAGTTTCTCAAAAAACTCAAAAAAAGTTAGATGACTTGTTTTCCAAATATATAAATGAATGATTTTTTACCCGTTTGGGAAAATAAGATAAAATTTAATAACCATAAAAATCTTCCAAATTCATTGAGATGTCTAATAGTTGGTTCAAGCAGATGTGGAAAAACCTGTTTACTTTTAAAGATGCTCCTTAGTCCTAATTTTTTAGATTATGATAATTTAATAATTTTTACAAAGTCAAGTTTTCAACCTGAGTATCAACTACTCTCACAGGGTTTTAATGCGGGTCTTAAAAAGGAAGACATTATCGATTTATTTAAACTTCAAAACAAACTAAATGATTATAATATTGATGATATAATACAATTATTTTGTGATACACAGAAATCAAAATCAAAACCAAAACCCATAACTTGTATTCTCAGTGATAATACGGATGATATACCTTCACCTCAAGATTTAGATAAATCAAAAAAGAACCTCGTTATCTTTGATGATTGTGTTAATGAGAGAAACCAAACAGTAATGGATAGCTACTATACAAGAGGGAGACATTCTTCTTGTAATTGTATTTATCTTAGTCAGTCATATTTTCAACTCCCTCGGCGCTCAATAAGAAACAATGCTAATACTTTTATTTTATTTAAGTTAAATTCAATAGATACAAATAACTTTTGGAGAGATAATTGTTCTACATTATGTAGTAAGAAGGAATTTGAAAATAATATGAAACACACGATTGGAAAATATAAATATATTGTTGTGAAACAAGATGAGATACTAAATTATATTTTTCAATAAATAAATACAGAAAATGAATACCGAAGAAAGAGTAAGAAAGTTTAAAGAACATCAAGAGTTGGTTTCAAAAGTTGTAAAGCAACAGGAAGACATAAAGAAGAAAAGGAGACAGAAACTAACTGGTGAAGAAGCCTTTGAAAGAAAACGAGAGAAATTTTTTAAACCACTTTTAAAAACTCAACAAACGATTTCACCTGCAGTTCCCATGGTAGAATTTACTCCGAAAAAATTTCAAATGCTCAAAGATTTTAGTCAAATGACAGAGCAAGAACTTGGAGAATTAGAATATGATGATGAAGGATTATTTCGGCATCTTGAGAAGGTAAATAAACTTTCCAAATTATATTGTAGAAGCTCTGCAAAACAATGAATATTTGAAGGGTTCAAAAACCAGAGCAGGTCTCATTCCAACAGAAGAACCAGCACAGTTCCATCTTGTGAAAGAAAAGTTATTGATATTTAATGATAAATTGGTGTTCTTAAGTTCTGACCAACCAAATGTTGAATTAACCCCAAGATTAATGTTTCTTCTAACAAAAGATGGACATGCTAATTCACCTTATTTTGATGAACCGCTTGATATGGAAAGAGATGAAGATAGAGAGTATATTGAGTTGCTAAATGCACTTGATTATGGAGTTTCTGTTGCTGGTAAAAGTAAGAAGAATGAGAAGGAGAAACATATTATTGATGCTTTAAGTAAGCTTGGTTCGGGTGTTAGTTTTCTTCCAAATGACCCATCACAATTAGTTAATAGGTTATTATTGTTGTTAGGTAGTAAGAAGGCTGGAAACAACAATTGTTTTAATGAAGCATCCGCCATTTTAGATCAGTTGATGAATATGAAAATAATTAATAAATGTCAATACAAAGATATTTTATTAGATATTAAATAAAATGAGAAGCACAATTCTTAGTTTTAATTTCACGAGTGATTACACAGCTTCATTCCCTTACCCACTACAACTTGACCCCACAAAAGAATATGAGGCTTCTTTGTTGTCAATGGAGACTTACAATACCCTTTTTAATATCACAGAGAAAAACAACAAGTTTAGTTATAATCCAGGAAGTGGATATAAAACTATAACCATTTCACCCGGTGCTTACGAGATTTCTCAAATATCTTCAGAAGTCTCTCGCCTTATGAAAGAAAAAGGTGATGAACCAAAAAATATTGCAATAGATATTCAAAAACACACTTCTAAATCAACTATTAAACTTAAAAATAATTATAAAGTTGATTTCACGATTGAAAATTCGTTCAGAGAGCTATTGGGTTTCTCTTCTAAAAAGATTGAAACTAACGGGACGTCTTACAGTGATAATGTCATTCAAATATCCTCCGGTATAAATTCAGTATTAATTCATTGTGATTTGATTGATGGTGCTTATAACGATGGAATAAGAACAAATACAATATTTTCATTCAGCGCATACTCAACCCCGATTGGTTATAAATTTAATATGGAACCAAAAAAATCTTGTCTATTTACCTGTGTCAGGAAAAACCATACACAGAGTAAATTTTAGGATAACCGACCAAGATAATCATATGATATCCTTTAATGATGAAATTATATCCATCAGAATTCACCTACGTGAAGTTTTTCAATAAATAAATAATAGTTATTGTGAGAAAACACGAGTTGGGAAAATATAAAATAATTACAGGGGATGGGATGTTCCTTTCACCATACTATAAGGGTGAAGGTATGTTTCTTGGTAGAGGATACTATAAACCAAAGAGACAACGGGGTGTGGGACATCAATTTAGAAATAAAGGAGATGGGATAATTGATACTCTAATGGGTATTGGTTCAACCATCCTTAAACATAAAGACCTAATTGGTTCAACTGCTTCAGCCGTGGGCTCAGTTGCGGGTGCTATAAAGAGTATAAAAGATGCTCAAAAGGAGTCTCATAAATTACAAGCAATCAAAGAAATTAAAAAAGGTAAAACTCAACTATCTTCACAAGAATTTCGCTCCTTCACGAGCCTCGATCTTGTATACAAAAAGAAAAAAAACAAACAAAAAAAAAGAACGACAAAAAATCATTAAAATACTTGGGTCAGGGTTTCAACGATTTTAATGCTATATAAATACAAGTATGGAAGCGATTGATAGTATCTATGATTTGGATGATACGATTATCATTTCAAACTCTACTAAAAAGGAAGACTATTTTAAGGTAAATGCTATAACAGGAACAGACTGGAATTCAAATGGAACAAAAAGTTTTGAAATAAATAATCAACAAACTTACTTGAATATAGCTGATAGTTTCTTGCTGTGTAAATTTAAATTCACTAAGGCTGCGAATAATACTAATGCTACACTCGTAAATGATTTCTTCTGGAAAATGTTTGATAGTGTCCGCCTGTATATTGGAACACAAGAGGTTGAAGCGGTTGATTATGTCTCTGCTATATCTGAAATGATGAAATTTACACTATATTCGTTTTGTGATAGAATGGGTAAGGGAGCTGTTGAAGCTTTTATTCCTGATATGTCAACGGGAACAAATGCTGACCCTGGTTATAGTCAAAGGAAGTCAATGTATAATGATGATACAAAAGCAGAGAATAGTTTTACCGTAGCAGTACCTCTGAAAGGTATATTTGGATTTTGTGATTATGATAAAGTTTTGTATGGTCTTAAAATTAGATTTCAACTACAAAGGAATGATAATGTAAATAGGTTGCTTTTTGGGGCTGAAAATGCTTTTGGCGACAATAATAAATTTGTTATTAACTAGGGCATTGCCCGTACTATATCTATATCTAAAATTATATCCCCCCCCTCTATTTACATGAAATGGTTTGGTCCAAAGCGAACGGCTTCCGGAGTTTGGTAAAGAAATCGCCATCGCGTGCACAAACGCGCAGGA
Organism: Myxine glutinosa; assembly: GCF_964187855.1. Classification (NCBI taxonomy): domain Eukaryota; kingdom Metazoa; phylum Chordata; class Myxini; order Myxiniformes; family Myxinidae; genus Myxine; species Myxine glutinosa. The sequence continues at coordinate 334,899,829 of NC_136261.1, forward strand.
AAGCGAATGAATCGCAAATTCGTTTTTATTAGTTTTAAAACTTTATTAAAACATAGTTTAACGCCAACATAGTTTGCAAACGTGAAATAAATGAATACGCTCTCAAATGTGCCATCCGAGGCAGAGTGTGTCCGCCACGTTCGGCACACGCGATAGTTCGCTGCTCTCTGATTGGTTGAATCGTTTTTTGGACATAGCTCGGTAAGTAATTGTCCGATTAATATGAAACCTTGAAAAGGCACATCCTCGGGTCCCCAGCAATATACCTGGCAAGTTAAAAGTATATCGGACCCGTGGTTGTCGAGAAACAGCGGTCACAGACAAACAGACGTACAAACGTACAGAGATTACTGGAATTATAGATAGATGATTTGTGTTGGTATATTAGTGAATATACTCCTAATCTTAAAACGGAAGAGATGTTAAATAGAAACCGCTAAATGTATCATACCTTAAAAGAAGATGTCAACACGTTAAACTGGACCACACTACCTACACTTGGAATTTGGGTGTTCTTGAAGGAAAGCCACGATACCTATGGCTCATTTTTAAGAAACCAGATGGAGAGGAGGGTACTGATAAGAATAATGCGCTGAGTGATAATGCTAAGGTGAAACAACTTCGGGTTTCTCTTGATGGAACATTTTATCCGCGAGATAGATTGGAAATTGATTGGGAAAAAAATGATTATGCGGAAGCCTACAAGTCTTACCAAAAGGTGTGTGAAAGCAACGGTAATAATGAACCTATTTTGGATATGGTTGCGTTTCAAAAACTTGATACAATCTACGCAATTGACCTGAGTTCTCAAAAGGAAACTATAAAGTCTAATAGAGTGGATACTTCTCTATACATTGAACGAGGAGAGAATGAAGAAGTTGATGCTTATTGTTTGCTTTTGGAGGAAACAGAATTACAGATTAATACAGATAATGGTGTTATGATTAATATCACATAGGTTTTTTCTCATAAATAAATGAGTAGGAAAGAACTGGTATATGTTAATCAAATCAATCTTAATAAATTAACATCTTGTATTCAAAATCAAAAGCCTTGTATTATTAACGTTAATACAATTCAAAGAAAAGGAGCAGTAAGAATTGATGTTTTACTCACAAGAGAGCAGGTAAAAACACTAAATGATGCTGGTTCACTTAAAATTAAAATGACAAAACCTATGTTAAAGAAATATTCAATACAAGAGGGAGGATTTCTCCCGTTTCTAATTCCTTTATTTGCTGGTTTAAGTGCGGCGGGAGCATTGACTGGTGGTATTTCAGCAGCGGTAAAAACTGCTAACGAAAGGAAGGCACAACTAAAAGCTCAAAAAGAATTGGAAAGACATAACAAGGAGTTGGAGAAACAAATTAGTGGAAGTGGTGTAATTGTGGATTTTGCTCAAAAACTTGAAAGTCTACCTGATAAAGCTAGATTGTTAGTTGGAGATATGCTTTCCTCTATCGCTCAAGCGGGTGTTAAACTAACTAAAAGGGGTAATGGGTTATATCTTTCTCATAAATAAATGGATAAATGGTTTAAACAATTTGGAAAGAATACAACGTCAAATATAGAATTTACAAAATATTTTTTAAAACTAAAAATTGATAATGTGGTTATTTGTATGAGAGATGAATTTAAAAAGTTGTCCAAGAATACAATGAATATTATTATGAATTTAGACACACAGAATGGTTCTCATTGGGTTTGTATTCATAATAGTCAGGATAAATATTATTTTGAGAGTTATGGTATGCCACCACCTGTTGAAGTAATACAATTCTTACAGAATGGTGTTTATCAAACATTTCAAGTTCAAGAAATTAATTCTAAATGTTGTGGTCAATTATGTTTATATGTATTATTTCAACTCAACAATAATGAAAATTTTTATGATATCATTTTTAATCTAATATAAATGACTTATGTTGGAAAAGATGGTTCTATCTTTGGAAAATCCTCTCAGGATATTGATTTATCAAATTATTATACAAAGGCACAGGCTGAACGACAAAAATATAGTATAAGTAAAAATATTAATATGAAGAATACTTATAAATTAATCAATTATCCAAACCCTACAGATGCGAATGACTTAATTAGATTCAGTGATTTATCACAATATATATATTTTAAATAAAACAGCACGTTTTGTTAAACAAGTAAAATTTACAACCACAACACCCGGTTATACTGACCATACACCTTTCCTCATTCAATTTAACTATCTGCTTACAATTGAATTTTATAAAGAAGGACATATAGTTAATATGCGAATCAATAAATGGGGGTATGATATGCTTGATTGAGGGTATATTGGTATTTTTCAATAAACTTAGAAGACCTGCATGATTTGAATCAGTCTCGTAAAGAAGAATATTATCCACTTGGTGAGGATAAGGATTTATGTGGAAGTACAATTAGTAAACAACAAATACATGATTTTAAGAAAAGAAAAATATATGATAGTATAGCGATGGTTAACATGACAAAGAAGGAAGGTAATGAGATAAGGATAGAAAGCCGAGGAATACAAACCGATTTGGTAGTGGGAAGATGGGGTGGTATTACCTGTTATAATATTAATCTCACATATATTTCTGATACATAAATGGCAGGAAAAAGACTGCAAGAGAATTATAATTTTTGTATTCAGGGATACCTACAAGAAAAGGGTGCTCGGTATTACATACCTTATGATTTGGAGCATATACATGGAAATTTTGTCATTAAAAACTGGCCTTATACTGATATTGCTAAACCCACAAATAGAGACTTGTTTAAAATATTCAATAAAAATGAACTTCTCAAAGTTATGAAATATAAAACTCTTTTAGAAATCGTCAACAAATCTTATTGGTATCCTATTATGAGAAAAATAATTATAGATACAAGAATATCTCAAAATCCAGATGAGTATATGTATAATATTCTTTGGGGCTCAAGCTCAAGGGTAGCAAGGGATGAGGAAGGAGTTGAAGAAGAGAAGGAGGAAGGAGTTGAAGAAGAGAAGGAGGAAAGAGAGAAGGAGGAGAAGGAGGAAAGGGAGAAGGAGGAGAAGGAGGAAAGGGAGAAGGAGGAGAGGGAGAAAAAGGAGAAGGAGGAGAAGGATGAAAGGGAGAAAAAGGAGAAGGAGGAGAGGGAGGAAAGGGAGAAAAAGGAGGAGGAGGAGAGGGAGGAAAGAGAGAGGGGGGAAAAATATAAAAATATGACCATTCCTGAGATTAATGAAAGATTGAAGTTATTACGGCAAATAAATCAATCTCAACGCACCGAAGAGGAAAATAAAGAACTAATGACTCTTATGAAGATATTGGTTTTTTAATTTGCTATAATAAATTCAGAGAGCAGATATACAACATATAGTTGATGATGTTGGTGTTATTGACTTTAGTTAGTTTTATTTGTAAATAAATGGAGGAGAGAGTGAAGGCATTCCTAAGGATTCTTTATGTTTTAAAAATCAAGATAGAAATGTATATGTTGAAAACCCAAAAGGCTTTGGCACTATGTAGGACTTTTTCTCATAAATAAATATGAGTTATTGTCTCAAATGTAAAAAGAAAACTAAATCTAAAAATATCTCCTTTGTTAAAGCTAAAAATAACAGAGTTTATCAAAAAGGAATATGTCAAGTGTGTGGCTCTAAAAAGTGCCAATTCATCTCTCCTAAAAGTGGAGGAGACATACAAAAGTTTTTGTCAGGAAGTAAATTTACAACAACTGGAATTCCAGGGGAACTACATCTACCTGGATATTCTTTCTGTGGTCCTAGAACAAACCTGGATAAAAGATTAGATGAGGCTGACAATCCTAAACCTTGGTCTAAACCTACAAATAGGGTTGACGAAGTGTGTATGAAGCATGATATTGCTTATGGGAAAACCACTACGTTGACTGAAAAACATAAAGCCGACAGAGAAATGTTGTATAATTTGTCTTTTTTTTTTTTTTTTTTTTTTTTTTTTGTATACAAGATCGAGGCTCGTGAAAGAGCGAACATTAATCACACAGAAAGACAAACAGGCACATAAAACAAATAACATCGGGAGCGGTAGACAAGATGGGGAGAGAGGGGGAAGGACACAAACACAACATTTGAGAGCAGGAACCGAGAGACATGGAGACATCGAGAGATCTGTGGGAGGGAGAGGGCTTTGGGGGGGAGGCATGTGAAGGGGGGGAGGCATGTGAAGGGGGGGAGGCATGTGAAGGGGGGGGGTGGGAGAGGTATAAACATATGGACACTGCCAGGATTTCCAGGAAATAAGTTGGAATTTCAAACAAGGTGGATCTGGGGTGAATTAGTGGGGGTAGAAAAGATCAAGGTTATGGATGGGGGAAGATAAGAGATGGTGGTGAACAGCTGTTTTAAAGACCTGGAGGGAGGAGAGGGATTGAAGGGAGTGTGGGAGTTTGTTCCACAGGCGGGAGAAAAGAGGAATGAAAGAGTGAAGGTGAGCAGAGAGCCGAGATTTCGGCAGTTTAACCATCAGAGGGTTGCTGGCAGATCTTGTGCGACCTGTAGGAATATTTGGGGGACAGAGCACAGAGAGAGCTGGGGGAGCAAGGCCGGAGAGGAGTCGGTAGAAGACAGAAAGACCACCTACCTGCCTGCGGTGAGTGAGTGAAAGGCCCTCAGAGATAGCTTCATCGCGGGAGATTCCAATGATTTTGAAAGCTTTGGATTCAACAGCGTGAAGCCGAGCCAGGTGTGAGGCAGGAGCACCAGCCCATAGGGGAGAACAGTATTCCATTGAGCTGCGGATGAAAGCCTTGTAAGTGGTGAGGAGCTCAGGTGTGCCGAGGAAGGACTTCGCACGACGGAGGATGCCCAGTCGGCGACTGGCTTTGGAGGCCAGCTTGGAAATGTGGTTTTCCCAAGAAAGATCATGGCAGATAGTGAGACCCAAAAGCTTGAGTGACAGAACTTCTTGGAGAGGATTGTTGAGAAAGTAGATGGGAGGGTTGTCCAGTCGATCTTTTCGGAGAGACATAGTAAGAGAGTGAGATTTGGCAGGATTGAAAGACATGTTCCACTTGTTTGACCAGTCTGTGATTTTGACCAGGTCTTCAGAGAGTGAGGAGGCTGCAGACTGCCGATCTGAGGGAAGAGGAATGGAGCGGCAGAGAGTGGAGTCATCAGCAAAGAGATAGAGAGGATTTTCCAGAGAGTCAGAGAGATCATTGATAAAGGCCAGAAAAAGCACAGGGCCCAGCACACTTCCTTGGGGAACTCCAGCCTGAACAGGAAGGGGAGATGAGAGAAATCCATTCAGGGCCACACGTTGACTACGACCAGAGAGGAAGTCCGCAAGCCATGCATGGAGATTTCCATGGATACCATAGGAGGAGAGTTTGGTGAGCAGAGCTGGGTGCCAGACCGTATCAAAGGCCCTTGATATGTCAAGGGAGACAGCTCTGATTTCCTGTTTGGCATTGAGGACCTCCATCCATTGTTGAGACAGCAGAAGCAGCATGTCCAGAGTATCCAGAGTATCGAGTACTTTGATACAAAATCCAACGTTGAGAGAGAAAGTTGATAGGTTTATTGTGAGAAATTTGATAAATGCTAAATTGAAACTTGGCCTTGGTTATTCACCCTCAAAAAACTATTAGGCTCTAATGATGTCATCAAGACTGAGGAGCTTTTGGCTGATGAATTACATAAACCTAAAATAACAAAGTTTACAAGAAGGAAAGTTTATTCAAAAGACACAGACCACATCTGGTCCGCTGATTGAATTGAATTGAATAATGATAGGGGATACAAGTATGCTTTAACCGTTATTGATTTGAGGAGTAGATATGCCTGGGTTGTTCCTTTAAAAAATAAAAAGGGTGATACTTTAATGTTAGCCTTCCAACAAATATTTAATAAAAGTAAAAGGAAACCAAAGAAATTATGGACTGATGAGGGAACAGAGTTCTATAACAAAATATTTATGAAATTTCTAAAGGGGGAGGGTATTCAATTATACAGCACCTTTAATGAAGGAAAAGCAGTTGTTATTGAGCGTTTTAATCGTACTTTAAAAGAGAAATTATATAAAAAATTCACACAACTCGATTCTCAACAATGGGTGTATTTTATTCAGGATATTGTAGATAATTACAATAATACAGTTCATTCATCAACAGAATCAAAACCATCGGAAACATTTACAAAATTAGAATATGAAAAGGAGATTAATTTGAGAAAGCCCAAGTTCAAAGTTGGTGATATTGTAAGAATATACAGATGGAAAAGTCATTTTGAGAAAGGTTATACAAAGAGATGGACTAATGAATTATTCCAAATCGTTGATGTAATGGATACTATGCCTTGGACTTACAAATTATATGATATGAATTGGGAAGAAATCTTGGGTTCATTTTACTCACAAGAATTACAAAAAACAAAACTGATAATTCATTAAACAACAACCATCCATACTTTCATCCACCCAGATTAGCTAATTTAATTAGTAGTAATAAAAAAAATTAAATAAATAAATAAAAATCATAAGCCACACCCACACAGACCCCACCCACAAACCCCGCCCACACAGACCCTGCCCACAGACCCCGCCCACACACACCACACCCACACAGACCCCGCCCACACAGACCACACCCACACACACCACACCCACACAGACCACACCCACACAGACCCTGCCCACACAGACCACGCCCACACAGACCCTGCCCACACAAATCCCGCCCACACAGACCACACCCACACAGACCACACCCACACAGACTACACCCATCATCCCCCACCCCCTGTGCGCCCCCACCCTTGATCCCCCCTCATCCAACCCCCACCTTCCCCACACACACAAGGGGAGGGGAGGGGTGGGATGAGGGGGGATCAAGGGTGGGGGTGCACCTTCCCATCTTTTTTCCTTTATTCTCTTTTTGTAATTAAGAATTAAATAATTCTGGACAAAGCAAATAAAATCAAAATTATTAAATAACATTAAAAACATAAAAATTATAATAAAACATTTTTCACAAGGTATAAATTCAGTTTCTTTCATAAATTCAGTTTCTTCCAAGGTATCATGTGGTATAAATACAGTTTCTTCCAGGGCAGTCCAACAGAATGTTGTCTCCCATGTTGGCTTCACCAATTCCTTCACAACTATTGGCTGCTTGACCAAGGGTGATTCAAATTGCATTGGTTGTGTCTGCAAGGCACAAAAGGGATGTTAAATTAAATTCACCAAACACAGTATTTGCCTGCCGTGCTATCCCGAGCCACGCGAGGGCAGTCTAAGACCATAAATGAGAAACTCCATTTATACCACACACATTGTAAGATGGAAATTTTTAACTCACATGGGCAGGGAATGAGTTGAATTCAGTTTCTTCCAAGGCAGTCCAACAGAATGTTGTCTCCCATGTTGGCTTCACCAATTCCTTCACAACTATTGGCTGCTTGGCCAAGGGTGATACAAATTGCATTGGTTGTGTCTGCAAGGCACAAAAGGGATGTTAAATTAAATTCACCAAACACAGCATTTGCCTGCCGTGCCATCCCGAGCCACGTGAGGGCAGTCTAAGACCATAAATGAGAAACTCCATTTATACCACACACATTGTAAGATGGAAATTTTAAACTCACATGGGCAGGGAATGAGTTTAATTCAGTTTCTTCCAAGGCAGTCCTCCGGTCGTGATCGTCGAGGTTGTGAAATCCCTGGGTTTCATCAAACTTCATGTTGCTTGGCTGGTTTTTCATGCTGGAATAAAACAAACAGTTAGTTAAAGGAAATAACACACAGCTCACTTTGCCACCAGTCCTTTAACACACAGTTATTCAACCACCAGCTTTGATAAAAAGGAGAAAATTAATGGATTGAAGTTTGTGAATAATTAATTATATCTCTTACCTCACGCATAAAATTTCAAACAAGGTGTTTAATTCGTTGTCAGTCATTGGTTCTGTTGTTGAGACAACCTTGGAGAATATGAACGGGTGAGAGAGGCTTTCTAAACACTCAACCATCTCATTATGAAGACCCCTCCGAACTTCAGTGAATTCTGTAAGAGTTCATTCAAATCCTCCCTTTGTTGGTGATAATCATTGGCTTCATTTTCAACATCAATCACCAGCTTTGATAAAGATAGACTGCAAAAGAGAAAAAACAATAATTATTGAGAGGCTGTTAATGATGTTCCATATAAGACAATGAATAATTAATCGTGAGAACAAAAAAACTTACCTGTCTTCTGATAAAGCTTCATCCTCCATCCTCCAGAGAAACATAACGTGTGTTTAAAAAAGCAAGTGTGGTTAGAGCCTTTATAGGCAAGGCTGAGTCATTGGCAAGGCTGAGTCATTTCCTGTGCCACGTTGGCAACTGGCTCAACAAAAGATGATGCAATGTTTCGCCATAAATGATAGAACCAAGTATGGCCAGTGGTTAGAGCCTTTAAAGGCAAGGCTGAGTCATTGGCAAGGCTGAGTCATTTCCTGTGCCACGTTGGCAACTGGCTCAACAAAAGATGATGCCATAAATGATAGAACCAAGCATGAGCCTGACTAAAGAGTGGAGGTGAGAAGGATTATAGGTTCATAAGGTGAGAAGCATTATAGGTTCATAAGGCGAGAAGGATTATAGGTTCATAAGGTGAGAAGGATTATAGGTTCATAGAGGGAGAAATAGAGGTGTTTATGGTTTTTGAAAAAGACAGGGGGGTAAATGACATTAGATAGGGATTTCCCATGTTAAACGGAGGTGTCCCAGAAGCAACATTTATCACCTACTCATAACTTTGTAAAAATGATCGAATATGTAAATTTATGCACGGCTGATGCTGGTTTTCAACCTTGATCTGAGGTATGCTGAGACACATGTGTGTCACGCCTCGCCTCGTTTGATAAGCCCACAAGGTCGCTCCGTGGAGCAACCTGCACGTGTTGCACTGTGTGAATTATAGGTTCATGCTTTAAAACGTCATAACTCTGAAACCATGTGATGCATGACGTCATGCTCGCTGACTTTTTTTTCGTCATGGGTATGCGATTGTGCCTGCAAAGTTTGGCCTCAATCTGTTCAGCCGTTGCAGAGAAAAAGGGGTTTTCATGTTTTCACGAAAAACAATATGGCGGCCGAACCACGTGACCTGTGATGTCATAATTACCATTAAGATATTCTCCCGACCGAGTCCCCCCTACGGTGAAAATTTGATTTCAATCGGTCCTATTATTGCAGAGATTGTTTTTTAAAGGAAATTAAAACTTAAAATGGCACCAAGTTAAGGATCATCAGAATTATCAGAATTCCAAAAGTTCAAAGTGCCATAACTTTGTCAAAAATAATCGATACGTCTTGAAGTTCGAACTTGATCTGGAACTTATCATGAGGAAACCATATGCCAAGTTTGAAATCATTAGCATTAAGAGTTTGGAAAAAAAAGTCCAGAAAACTGTTCTTTGTGTGACGGACTGACAGACTGACAGACGGACAGACGGACAGACTGACAGACTGACAGACAGACGGA
>NC_136261.1:334914320-335026820 GCF_964187855.1 Myxine glutinosa
GATCCGGGCTTCTGGTTGGCCATGGAACATCTCCAAATCGTGAAATGTTTTCATTTTCATACATGAATCATGGAATGTTCCAGAAATGTTTCTCGCAGTTTCCTGAAATCTCTTGGCATATAATAATATTGTGTTCCTGGAAGAATATTTTGTAGCATTGTAAATTAATTTAGTCTCTTTGGGCCTGCATTATTGAACCTGATTTGAAGTGGAGTTTCCAGGATTCTTGTTCTTTCGATATTTTTCAACTTGTCCATGTTCATAAATTGTGCTGGAATACTTTATCATTTGCAATGTAATAAATAAGTAAATTCGCATTTCCTCGGATTTTACTTGAATTTACTATGTATCAGGTATATTTTTGGCATGTTCTATGTACGTTATATGTGATTGCACAGTGGAAACTGTTTTTCAGTCCAACAGTTTACATCGAATGATATTCCGCAGCTAATCTCTCGATCGTATCGTTTCACTTTCAGATTGGGTCTACAAACCAAGACAATCTCGCACTAAACTCTCCAAAAACATTGTCGACTATCATAACGTTGAGAAAGTGCAGGAGGATAGTCACGGTATTGAACACTCAAAGTGTGGTAAGTGAGTGTCAGATACCAGCTTGACCTCAAGGTGAATTTGTTAAATTATTTCGAGGCTTTCTCCACTGGAGTATGAGTTTGGAGATAACCTTGTATGTATACCACCACTGACCGTTTGTTGTATTTCCAAAACATTCATCCAACTTGCGATTTTTCTTCCCACAGCTCATTCAACTCCATCTCATGATAATCACATCACCTGCAACAGTGATGAAAGGGAGATATCATTACCTGTCCATCAGTTCCAATTCTATCTGACTTGCCCTACGACAAACTCATCCACGGTGTTTGCGACATCTGTGTTTCAGAGTGTCGCACAAGATAACCCATGTAGTTCTGTTCCAGTCTTGTTTCAGGACAACTTTGAAAATATTGAGAAGGGTCAATCCTCATGGCTGCAGGAACCTTCACAGCGAGTCCCTCTCGCTGTGCTGGGAAGTCCTCCACTGGAGCACGAGATAATCCCGTCGCAGTTGCAGAACCTTTTAGTTGTCCTCCAACCACAATACCATCAGGTTTATGGAGCATCTCCTGAGTGCACACATCGAGTGAATAATATAAGTCAGAACGCAGGAAACATTTTACCAACTATTCAACCCCAAGGTCAACATGGGATTGATAACATTGCACTGGACAACGATCAGCACCAGCCCAACAGGTAAGTTCACTGTAAAAACATCATAGCCTTGGACAACCTGAGGCAGGAATAAATAGCTCATTAACAACCTCTCTATTTTGTTTTCACAGTGGTACCTGCAATTTCAGCCCTTGCCTTTTAAATGAAGGTGATCGACAGCATGAAATGTTGCACTTTATGAACCACAATGTCCTTCAGACAAATGAAAATACCAACCAAGAAAGCACGGCGGCACACAAATCCCACCGTGAGGCTAACCTCGCAACAGATTCTGAACTTCTAAACTCAGTCGAATTGATGGCAAGCTCTTTGCTATCTGATGTTGATTGGCACAAGTCAGCTGAACTGCCTGAAGAATATTTGCCAGCTGACTTTCAACACTTGCTGGAACTGCCTGCAATGTCTCTGCCAACCGACTCAAACGAGTCCGTGAGGCGGCCTGTGGACTGTTTCAGTTTTTCAGCTGAGCTCAACTGGTCAGCAGAACTGTCAGACCTTTTGCTATCTGAAACCACATTCATGAGTGAACTTCCAGAATGAATACTAGCTGACTGATTCCTTCGGTTGTCTTCAGGATTCGAATGCTCAGGATTCGAATTTCTTCTTGGATTTTGAATTGCTGACAAGCATCGAGACCTGTACCGAGCCTGATTTAGTTGTTTATTATATTGATGTGTGCATGCAGATTCAGCACTGCAGATTCCATGTTAACAGCTTTGAGTCCATTTGGCAATAAATAAAGTTTCTGTTTTCCAAGATTTTGACATCTCAAGTCTCTTTTGCTTCAATAAAATTGGCATAATCGGAACATTACAATCGATGGGCATTTATGGTCTTTTTGTAAAACGAGAAACAGCCGCTCCACGCGGAGGTAGCCACGGTGGGTCATTATTACCTATATTATTTTTGCCAAAAGTGGATGGAGTTTATGTTTCTCCACCTGTCTGTTTGTCTGTGAGCACGATACCTCCAAAAGTATTGGACTGATTCAGACTAAACATGGTGGATAATTTTGGTGTCTGACAAGGACGAATTGATTTGATTTTAATGAAGATCCTGATCTAGATATGAGAATATTTTAATTTTTCAAGTGATTCTTCTCCATTGAGAGATAAACCCAAAAACAATACTGAATAGAGCACGATATCTCAAAACGCTATTGACGGATTAATACAAAACTTGGTGGATGAGTTGGGTAAGTAACAAGAACAAGCCGAAGAGATTTTTGGTTCAGGTCCGGATGGTCAGCGCTCTACTGAGTGTTGTTCAAGTTGTTGTTGTATAGCCCTGGACAGTTCTCTCGAACAAGCCCACGTCATGGAGACAGCCGATCGATCTCGCCGGAGTGACCCAGCGATCCCCCACATCCAGGATGGTGTACCCTCCACCATCACGAAGTCAGGATCACGACAGAGTTAGAGACAGTCAGAGAGAGAGAGTTAGAGAGATAGAAAAGGAGAGAGAGAGAAATGGAGAGAAAGAGAGAGAAAGAGAGAGAGACTTTTTGTGCCCTTTTATTATAAAAATATAAGCCATTCCACAAAGCGGTTGTAAGCAAAGCAACCAGTTTAAAGAAACATTTCGTAAGGATCATGAATTCACCAAAAGGAGCAAAGGATATTTAAAGGAAACCAGCAAGTATAAAAATTTTACAAACCAAAGGTGAAGACACAAACAAAAACCACAAACAATTTTTAAAGGAAATGCTCATGCAAGAGCTATGAAGACATCAAGAGCAAATTAAGCATTTAATTAAATTAAGCGAAAAAATTGAGAGAGAGAGAGACTGACTGTTTCTTCCTTTTATTACAAGAGTACAAAAAATCAGTTATGTTCAGTCACAAAGAAACAAAACACAATAAAATGGTCTCAAGGAAAGGTTATTTTCAAATCATCATCATCAAGTGTGCATATGACATCATTAAAAACCCACTTTTCTTTAAAACATGTTAAATTCTTGTTCATTTTAAAAAACCGGTACTCTAGCTTTAGTCTTGCATTTACAAGAGCCTTAAGGGTGAGCAGTACATCACATGACGAGTCAGAAGCGTTTCCCATTTTTTTCTTCCTGGATTTATAAATTGCAAACTTGGCCTGGCCAATTAAAAAATTCATTAAAACCACATTCCTAAGGGAAGACGGTCCTAAAACACCATAAATAAAAACATTGTGATTGAAGAGGGAACCAAGCTTCACAAAGCGTTCCTGAAGGAATGTAAAAAGAGGTTGCAATCGTTCACACTCCAGGTATATATGCGGTAGGGTTTCAATGGATGCACAGAAAGGGCATAGATTAGAGTTAGCAGTAGAAAACCGGTTCAGTAAAACATTATAAGGTAAAATCCAGTGTACAAGTTTCCATTGAATATCTCCAACATACTTTGGAGTAGGCAAGAGATAAAAACTTCGCCAATTGGGGCAATTGGGTGGTATTGGGGGTAAAACATCCCGCCATCGAAGCCTCGGGTGCTCAGAAAATGTTTTTGCGTATAAAATTTTAACGTACGCGTTGTACAGAGTTTTCTTTGGAAAGGCGGGAAGGGATAATGCAGTATCATCAGGGCTGTTCAGGCCAGGGGACAGATTAAGTGACGGGCTGAAAACTAGGAGTTTGGGGAAGTCACCTGCTGTTTCCTCGGGGGAAGGGCCAAGTTCCTCGCAGGTATTACGATACGTTGTGGATATCCCTTGAAGGAACCGAGAGATGATCCTGACAGATTTTATTCCGGTTTTTTGTGCCACAGCGGCAGCACTCAGCCGGCAGCTCCCAGACTCTGTCATGAGGTCTTTCACTCGCAGCAGCTTGGCATCAACAAAACGTTGAACGAGTCCCCTATTATTCAAGCTGTTTTCCAGGAAGGGGTTGTAGCATAGGGGCTCGTTCAACAACATTTCCATGTTGTATGTTGCCATTTCACGGGAAAAGGACAGGGCTTGCCAGGCGTTCATCACCCCTTGGTAAAAGGTGGGCAGCAAGGATGAATCGATTTGATGAGGGTTCATTAAGAAAAGTTCTCGGTCGTAACCCAGCTTGCATGTAAGCTGTAATATGCAGTTAGCCAGAGGCCTCCAGAGTAGGGCTTCATCTCCATATACAAGTTGGCGCACGATATGAAGCCGGAAGACAATAATCCGGCTGCGGATATCAATAAGACCTTGGCCACCTTCAGCGAGTGGCAAGTATGCCACGGGGGGTTGGAGCCAGTGTTTCCCGCTCCAGAAAAAGTCGACAATGCTCTTTTGCAGTGTAATAAGAAGGCTCCCAGGCGGTTGTAGGCATATCATCTTATGCCATAGCATAGAGGCGACAAGATTGTTAATGACGAGAGTTCTTCCGCGGTACGAAAGTTGGAAAAGAAGTCCTTTCCAGCGGGCCAGTTTTGCCATTACCTTGTCTGGTAATCCCACCCAGTTCTGCTGCTCAAAGGTGTTGTCTCCGAGGAAAATACCGAGGTATTTAATGCCACTTTTCTGCCAGTTCACTCCTCCTGGTAGGACAATTGGCGGGCAATCTCCAGGTCCTATCCAAAGGGCTTCACTCTTCTTCCAGTTTACCTGGCCTGAACAAGCCTGACAATATGTTTTTAGTGCCTGAGCCACCGCAGTGACGTCAGTACTATTTTTTATGTAAATACAGACATCATCTGCATAGGCAGAGACTTTTAGCGGTGTGGTAAGAATTGATCCAGTGAAGCCAGAAATGTGCGTACGTAATTGGAGCAGAAGAGGTTCGATGGCAAGAGAGTATAAAAGTCCAGATAGCGGGCAACCTTGCCGTACTCCCCGTTGTACAGCAATGGGGCTACACAATACTTGATTAATTTTAAGAACACTGGATATATTACAATACAAAAGTTTAACGTACGAGATAAAAATAGGTCCAAACCCAAAATTCTCTAAAACTCTAAAAAGGTACATGTGGTCAATACAGTCAAAGACTTTTCCTTGGTCAATAAAAAACAGACCAACATTCATATTAAAATTGTTACAAAACCGAATGGTATCACGGATAAGAAAGATATTATTAAAAATAGTACGTCCAGGAATACAAAAGGATTGATGTTCTCCTATTAGTACATTCATAAAAGGTTTCATTCGATTAGACAAGGCTTTGGCTAAAATTTTATAATCCGTACATAAAACAGAAATAGGACGCCAGTTCTCTATAAGTTGAGTGTCCGCTTTCTTAGGAATTAAGGTGGTGACTGCTCTCCGGCAACTCCACGGCAGTTGTCCATCCTCTAAACATTCATTCAATACCCGCAGTAGGTGAGGTCCAATGGTGTCCCAAAAAAACTGGAAAAATTCACTTGTCAGCCCATCCAGTCCAGGGGCTTTATCAGGTTCCAAGGCCTTCAAGGCAGCGGTGAGCTCAGGTAACCTAAGAGGATCCTCCAACTGCTGCTTCTGATCCTCCGCCAATGTTGGAAGGTTAGAAACAAGTTCCGATATTGCATCCTGGTTAATGTCATGCCGCATAAACCGTTGTTTAAAATGTTTCCGGGCACATTCCCTGATTCTGCCATCTTCATAAAGGAGTTCCCCATCATGGAGCAAGCGTGTAATCATTGACGAAGAGGCCCCCCTTTTAAGGCTGAAGAAGAATTTGGTTGGAGCATCAAGGTCGTGTATGTACCTCATCTTCAGGCGCAATAAAGCATTTTGTGCTCGCCTTTCGGATATGGAATTCAGTAAGGCCGTTTTTCCATGGATTTGTTGCCTCATTCCCTGGTAGCTCACACTTGCGGTTCCCTGAAGCTGTTCCTGTAATTCCAGGATTTCATCTTCAAGTAAGGTTGTGGTTTTTCTTTCCTCTTGAACACCATACACACGATATTGTTGGCAGAACAGTCTGATGTGCGTTTTGGCATTATCCCACCATTGTCTGAGGTTGGAGAAATTCCCTTGGGAGGCAACCAGAATATTCCAAATTTCCGGAAAAATGTCCTTAAAGGTACTATCATCAAGTAAGTTGTTATTAAATTTCCAAAAAGCACTCTTGTGTTTTGGGCAGGGGGCAGAAATTTTGAGAAATGTTGCGCTGTGGTCCGAGAATCCTGATGGGCAAATTTTGGATGACAGAACGAGGCGTTCAAGTGGAGGATTAATATAAAACTTGTCCAAGCGAGCAAGTACAATATTACCCTGAATGCATCGACACCATGTGTATTGCCTGATTGATGGGTGCTGTACCCGCCATATATCTGTCAAATTCATTTGTTTTAAAAATTTGGTGAGAGGGATTGTGGAGGCAGGATGGGGCTCTGCACTGTTCCTGTCGAGTTGGGGTTGGAGGGTGCAGTTAAAATCTCCACCAATACAAACATGATTGTCTTGGTTTTTTAGGGCGTTTTGACTGTCGAGGGACGTTAGGTGTGTCCCAAGGTCATTAAAAAAAATCTCGCCGAGCTACAGGCGTACTTGGGGCATAGATATTAAAAATAGTATAGAATTTTCCATAGTAGTGGAATTCTAGGGATGCTAGGGATCCCTTGTGTATTTCGTCGAATTTAAGCGATGAAGGCGAAAAGGAGGAGCTAAGAATTATTGCGACACCGCCTTTGCGGGAGTCACCGTTACTAAAGAAGGACAGGCCGGGGAAGAGCCTACACCACTCTGCGACACAGCAGTCGTTGGCATGGGTCTCTTGTAAGAGGGCAATGTCAACTTTCTTCTGTAATAAAAAATCCCTTACTTGAACTTTACGGACAGAGCTACATCCTCCGTTAATATTCAGGCTACAAATGGAAAAACTCATTACAGCTATAAGGAGGAGTGACCACCACTCAATTTTTTGATAGCAGTTCATTCTTAGCTTTTTGCAACCACTTCTTTAAACGGTGACGTTGGGAGGAATTGAAATTAAAAACGTGGGGCCGTTTTACCATCAGTTTAGCGGAATGTATAAAATCAGGTAGCTCCGGAAAAAAGGTTTCTATTACAACATTCCTTTTTCGGAATGTGTCCTTAAGAAACCTTTTTATCTCGGAGGGAGGGATTGGAGGGATTTCTTCTTCCTTAAGGCTACCACATTCACTAACAGAGTCATCTATATCAGATGGCTCAGATGGTGTGTCACACTGGTTTTCATCATTTATCTCCTCACCGTCATCACATCCCTCCACGTTATCGGATGGGGCATAGTCCATAGAGGGGGGGGACGGGGAGGGAGAGAAATGAGCCATCTTCAGGGGAGGGGGGGGGGAGGGGGGGGGTACTAATTTTTGTGGTTCAACCATATCAGTTTCTAGGTCAGTAGACAAGGGCGAGGATTCATCCACATCTATGTCCTCCAATACCGAGAAACGATTTTCTGTGACGAGGGACAAATCTAGGCCAGAGAGGAGGGGCTGTCGGTTTTCAGTTGTAGGTTTTTTAAAGAGGTGACCGTTTTCATCTGTTGTTTGCAGATGTCTTTTTCCTTTTGGGCAGACTAATTGAAACTCGTCCTGGTTAGTGGGAAGAGATTGCAAGGGTTTGGGGGGAGGGGGGGGAGGGAGGACGTGATCATCGGGAGGGGGATCCCATCGGCTACCACGGCGGGAGAGGTAGGATCAGTTATAGCAGGCAACAAGCTGTGATTGGACGATGTCGCCTGGGGGGTGAGATCTATAGTTAACAGGAGATGGCTGCAATTAGATCCTTCAGTAGAGGGAGGGGCCCCTGTTTCAAGGGGAGGGGAGGGGGGTACGGCGGGGGGGTTTGGATTGGTGGTAAGAGGGCTTGGGTCGGTGGTGGACAGATTGGGATCAGTGGTGGTAAGGCTTGGGTCGATGGTGGGAAGGTTCGGGTCGGTGGTGGGAGGGCTTGGTTCGGCGGCGGGAGGGCTTGGTTCGGTGGTGGGAAGGTTTGGTTCGGTGGTGGGAAGGCTTGGGTCGGTGGTGGGAGGGCTTGGGTCAGTGGTGGGAGGGTTTGGACCGGTGGTGGGAAGGTGGGGGGGTTGCTTATTCCCGGTTCGGAGGGGAGGTTGCACTTGTGGAGAATTCTCTTTTCGGGGGCAGTCATGCTTAACATGCCCAAATTGTCCGCAGCCAAAACATTTTAGAACGTTGGTGGACACGTACACTGTATATTCGTTCTGTTGATGTTTTAATTTTATTATAAGGTTTAAATCCTTCTGGGAATTTTTTAAAATCATAAACACTTGCCGTCGGAATGAAACCACGTGCCTTAAATCGTTGTTTCGTGACCCGAAGGGAATCATGGAGATACGAGACACGATGGTACCGTATCGGGACAACTCTTTAATTAGTACATCGTCGGATACAAATGGGGGGCAATTTGATATCACGACTTTTATCGCTGGGCTATCTAGTGGGGAAATCATTACAAATAAATCTGGATCGATTGTCAAACCCTGTTCGACAATTTGTGGGACACAATCCACGTCGGACAAAAAAATAACGATCCGCTTGTTCATCCGCGAAGCGGCAACAACCTTGTCGATCCCGACAACACGACCGGTTGCGAGGACAACGTCCTCGACACTAACCTCACGTTCCGGAGGTACACAAAAGAACCCGTGCTTACGGGTCAGGCTCTGAAAGGCCGTAAATCGAGATAGTGCAGCTGCCATGCTGGAACAGCTGCACTTACAACCCCTCCCCAACTCGGGGAGGGTGAATATATAATACAATCTTCCCTACCCGAACTCCGGGAATGGGAAACAATCAGACCTCTCCGATTTCCCTAACTTCGGAAAAGGGAGGCAACAAAACAAACTGAAGGAAGGATAAACGAAAGGAAAAAAAGGAAATAGAGGTTTAAGATGAAGGAGCAAACACCGATCGGGCGACGCCCAAAAACGGCGAACCCTTACCAGCGATCACCCTGTGCTCTCCGGCTCTCTCTCCCGTCTCAACGTATATGGGAATCACCAGGAAGACTCCACGAACAGGTACAAGGACACAGAGGGGGGAAAACGGGGGGGGGGGGGGGAATGGAGCAACAACACAGAGCACTCACAGGCCTCCACAAGCAGACGCCATGACAGTACAACCAGCATGCAAACGACCAACGACCAGCAGGGGGCGCGAGAGAGAGAGAGAGAGAGAGAGAGAGAGAGAGAGAGAGACTTTTTTCGACTTTTTAGTCCTTTTATTACAAAAATATAAAAGTAACAATATACACGTTTTGCAAAAAATCAATAATGCCAACAAAAAGAAAAAAAGAGAAAGAAGAAGCACTCAATGATCATCAAATAAAAACAATCAGTATTTCACAACAGTATTCTCAATTCATTTTCTTTAACCTCACAAAACCCACCAACACACCAAGTATCAACAAAGTTATGAAAATTTCCGGACTCGTTGGACAGGGTAAATTCCAGTTTCAATCTTGCTGAGATTAATGCATTCAAACACAACATGATATTGCAGTGCTCTATCGGTTTGCCAGATAGTTTGTCTTTTCTTGTTAAATAAACAGCAAGCTTCACAGTTGCTATTAGGAAACTAAACAGTTTAGATGCAGGATTCTGTTTAGGGGCAAAACCAAAGACGAAACTTCTCAAAGAAAAAGTAACATGCATTTCATGTGCAATGTAATTCAACCAATGAAACAAAGGAAATAATCGGATACAGTCTATGAATGCGTGAAACAAGTCCTCATTGACTGTACAGAAGGGACAACAAACAGATACAGGAGAAAAATGTCTAATAAACGTGTTAGAGGGAACAATCCAGTGGGCCAAACGCCACTGGAGATCACCTGTTCTTTTGGATGTGGGCTCACTGTACATGGCTTCCCAGATAGGTTCGGAGGGGGGTCCTCCGGGTAACAATCCTTTCCATCGGGTAACTCCATTTAACGAAGGGTTCCCATTTAACAGCTTGAGGCACATCTTGTAGATGCCCTTGCTGTCCATTGTCTGGAAAAGCTTTGACCCATCGCTAACAGGGGGCAAATCGTTTTGAATGGGTTCAACAATTAATTTAGGCACTGTCGGCTCATTTAGATCTTCTTCTGTACCTCGAGTCCAAGTTAGGCCAAGTTGCCGTCCTAACTGAATCATTTTCCTCAAAATTTTTGCAATCATCCTATGGGACCAAATCCCTGTCAGGTCGGCGATTTCACTTACGGATTTCCAACCATACCCTGAGTCATGTCGGAGATGCCGCACCTTCACAATACCAGCTGCTATAAAGTGTTGGCAAAAATCTCGACTCTTTGGAATGTCGGGAAAGAGAGGGTTATAGAACAAAGGCTCGTGTGCCAGCATTTTCGTTACATATGTGTCCGCCTGACGACTCACAGAAAGGCTCTGCCAGGCATTTAAGAGGCTTTGGTAAAAAGCAGGGAGAACCGATATGTCGACATGCTGGAGGTTCATTTGAAAGAGTTCAAACCCGTACCCGAGCCTACCCGCTCGCTGCAGTACAAGGCGTGCAGGGAGCCGGCCTGGCAGATGTTCCATGTAGAGGAGACGTTGAATGGACCGCAGCCGGAAGGCCATTAGGCGGGCTTTGATGTCGACGAGGTTGTGGCCACCCTCAGCCGAGGGGCGACATATCACATCGGGTCGTAGCCAGTGGTAGCCTCCCCAGAAGAAGTCCACCAGTTTGCCCTGGAGTGCTTTGAGTAGGGCCTCCGGCGGTTGCAGGCAGATGAACCTATGCCACAACATTGTGGCAACTAAGTTGTTGATCACTAGCACACGGCCCTTGAAGGACAAATGAGGTAAAACCCTTTTCCATCGGTTCAATCTTTCTCCCACTTGCTCAATTACCCCGTCCCAATTTCTTTGAGCATACTGTGGGGAACCAAGGAATATGCCCAAGTACTTAATTCCCTCACTTCCCCACAGCAACCCTGCGGAGAGGGATGGGGGCGGCTGTGGTACAGGCTGAAGAAGGTTGCGATAAGGGGAGGGTATCCATAACGTCTTGCTCTTGTTCCAATTGATTTTTAAAGAGGAGGCAGCGTGAAACTTTGACAGGCACTCAACAACGATATCGATATCATCCTTATCTTTTACAAAGATGCAGACGTCATCCGCATAAGCACATAGGGTTAGCGGTGCACTCATGGGAGTGAGTGCTATTCCAGAAATCTTCTTTCTCAATAGATTGAGAAGAGGCTCTAAAGAAAGAGCAAACAATAAACCAGAGACTGGGCACCCTTGCCGGACCCCTCTCTGAACCTTGATGGGGGGAGCCAGCACATTATTAATCTTAATTAAACTAAATACATCCGTGTATAGCAAGGAAATGTAGGAACGAAAGTTTGCTCCGAGGCCGCATGCCTGTAACACATGATGCATAAACTTATGGTCGATACTGTCAAATGCCTTTTCAAGATCAAGCGACATCATTCCAAAGTCTTCTTTAACACGGTTACCATCAATGAGATCTCTGATTAAAGAAATATTATCATGGATGGATCTTCCAGGAACACAGTAACTCTGTTCTGGCAGTACTAGATCACCAATAACCTTTTTTAGTCGATTAGCTAGTACTTTTGAAAAAAGCTTGTAGTCCGTGCACAGCAGGGAGATCGGTCGCCAGTTCACCAAAAGTCGGGGATCTTCAGTTTTCGGGAGCAAGCACACTACGGCTCTTCTTAGACTCAGCGGCATTATACCAGTCTGTATAGAAGTGTCCAAAACGTTCAGCAACTCAGGGCCTAAAAGGTCCCAAAATGTCAGAAAGAATTCGGGAGGTAGACCGTCAATACCCGGAGCTTTCCCTGAATCCATGGCAGCAAGAGCACAGGTTAGCTCAAGGAGGGTGATTGGTAGGTCAAGCTCCAACCGTTGAGCCTCAGTTAGGGAGGGGAGGTGAGAGGTTAAATCCATCATTGTATCATTACAAACAGTCTGCTCCTCAAAAAGTTTTGTAAAGAATTCAATAATGTTTATTCTAACATCATCTTCGTTGACAACAACGTTGCCTCTTGAGTCCAAAACAGAAGAGATTAGCCGTGATGGCTTGCTTAAGGATTCTAAATGAAAGAAAGACTTGTTTGGGGTGTCTGATAACTTTACATTCTGTATTCTAAGTCTAATTAATGTTCCGGCTGCTTTCTCTTGAACTAACTCCCTTAAAAGAGCTTTCTTTACAAGCAATAACCGGTAATTGGCGTCATTGTTTTCATGAGCCAATTTATTCTCCAAATGTAGAATATCCAATTCCAACCGGGCCATTGTAATGTGCTTGTCGTTTGTGCTGTGTGATTGGAAACATTGACAAAAAACCCGAATTTGAGATTTCATGTTATCCCACCATATGCTGGATGAAGAAAAGGAAGATTTCTTTGCTACTAGACTTGCCCAGAAAACACGAAAGGCTTCCTTAAACATACCATCTTCTAGAAGTCTAACATTAAACTTCCAATAAGCGCTCCTACTTGCGGGTTGAGGAAAGGAAAGGTTTAGGGTTACCATATGATGGTCTGAAAACACGGAAGGAAAAATATTTGAAGAAACCGCAGTATTTTTAAAGGGTACGTTGATGTACCATCTGTCAAGCCTTGCCAAGGATACTCGACTATTGGCGCATCGACACCAGGTGTACTGGGATGTGCTTGGGTGGTGCAACCGCCAAACATCAACGAGGCCCATTGTGCTAAAAAAATTGGATAAGTGTACATGGGACTCAGGATGGGGTTCGGCAGAATTTCTGTCAACCGATGGGTCGAAGGTGCAATTGAAATCACCTCCGACACACACACAATGATCAAAATCAACTGATCTTAAGTGATTTATCATTGCGGTGAAGAAGGACTTACGCTCTACGCTATCACTTGGCGCATACACATTAAAAATAGTGTAATGGAAGTTATGGCTTACTAGTTTGAGAGAGCTAAGCCGACCATTTATTACCTCCTGAAAATGGCATGACTCACACACGAGGCCTGGCTTCAGCAAGAAGCCGATTCCAGCAGATGAAGCTGATAAATTGCTGAAATAGCATTGGCTCTTAAAAAGTTGATGCCAGTTATGTTCCACATTTGGTGTGATGTGAGTTTCTTGAAGTAAGATCACATCCACCTTTTTCCGTTGAAATATGTTTTTTACTTGGACCTGGCGGAGGTGTCTGGCACCACCACCGTTAATATTTAAGGTTGCGAGTTTTATAGTTTTCATCCTGTATTGATGAAATCAGCCTGTGGCTGGGAACACTCTACACCTGCACGTGTGATGAATTTTCTTAACCTGTGGTATTGTGACTTATTCAGGTCGAATTGTTCAGGCGTTTTAATTATGGATTTTGCAGTGTGGATGAATGCAGCCAAATCGTCAAAATGGTCTTTAATGACTATGTTACGCTGTCTGTACGTTTCGGCTAGAAACGACACGATGTGTTGGGGGGGTATCTGTGACTGAGATGCTGATGACTGTGACAGCTCAGTCACTTCCACCTCGTCCTCAGACTCTGACAGGTCTGATAATGTCCCACCTGGATCTTGGGCCTTACTTGCAGCTCTCACGAGCTCCTCTGGAGACATCTCCTGAGATTTCGTTGGGTACTCTGGTGCACACTCACGAGCAGACTGGTGCTTACTTTCTTTATGTGTGTTTTGGCAAATGGCTGCAGATCTCTGCGTAGCCGGGGTTACGATTTCTGTTTGTGAGACAGAGCAATTTGTTTGGTCACCAGTCCGCTCAGCTACTGGAGGGGGGACCGGTGGGGCTTCGCGTTCAGGCTCAAAAATGGCCGGATTGTTCGGATCAATGTCGGCTTTATTCTCAGAGCTTGGGAAATCAGTAACATCTTCTTTACCACTTTGGCGTTCGATATTTTCGTTTGCTGTAAACGTTTTGCCCTCTTTTGCAGAGACAGTGTCTCTGCCCAAGACAGCCTTCTTTATCGCACCATCGGGGCTATTTGTTAGTGGTGCTTTCCGTTTTTTGGTCAGTATGACAAGTTCTTCATTCATGGGTTCGTCAGCAGTACTAGCATCACCAAGTGCCATCTCACTGGGTTTGGGTAGCACCGGGGCGTCGGGAAGCACGGTCGGGGCGTCGGGAAGCACAGTCGTGGCGTCGGGAAGCACAGTCGGGGCTTCGGGAAGCACGGTTGGGGCTTCGGGTAGCACGGTTGGGGCTTCGGGAAGCGTAGTCGGGACCTCGGGAAGCACAGTTGGGACATCAGGAAGCACAGTAGGGGCGTCGGGAAGCACGGTCGGGGCTTCAGGTAGCACGGTTTGAGCGCCAGGAAGCACGGTTTGAGCGTCGGGGAGCACGGTTTGAGCGTCGGGGAGCACGGTCGAGGCGTGAGGAAGCACGGTCGAGGCGTGGGGAAGCACGGTCGAGGCGTGAGGAAGCACGGTCGAGGCGTGAGGAAGCACGGTCGAGGCATGAGGAAGCACGGTCGGGGCGTTTTCTTTTTTACAGCCCACATTGGTGTGTCCCAATTTGCCGCACTTCGTACAAGATGCTTTGGGACAAAACCTTTTAACGTGTCCGAAGGCTCCACAAAGGAAGCACGTTAAGGTGCCTGACGAAGCGTACATTTGATATTGACGATCATTTACCGAAATTTTAAACGAGATGTTTAGTCCTGTATCGTCGCCGCGATCAGGAAGCACCATGAATACTTGTCTCCGGAAACTCATAACATGTTTCACTCGTTCATCCCGACATCCCAGGGGAATCATCGAGATTCGGGAAACAACAGTTCCATACCGGGTCAGAACAGCCATTAATTTATCATCTGTGATAAACGGAGCAACATTTGAAATAATAACTTTTATCGCCGGTGTGTCCATCGGGGAAACCATGACGAACTGCCCACCTTTCAATGACAGACCGGTACTAACAACATCATGCACGAACTTCTCGTCCGACACGAAAACAACAAACTTTTGGTTCATCCACGACGCGGCGCGGACATTTTCATCGCCGATAGCATTCCCTACAGCTAGGATAATGTCCTCGGTAGGAACACCTTCGGGAGGGACACACACGAAAGCATGCTTCCTTGTTAGGGCTTCAAACCCTTCCTGCCGTGCACGAACACTCGCCATAACGGCGATGTCTCACCTTTCCACCTTGACCAGGCGGAAAGGACACAAAATAAATAAAGTCGAAATGAAATAATGAATAATAAAGTTCACACGACGCGAGTAAGGTAAACAGCACCGACGGAGCAGGTAAACTGAACCGAACGGGTCTGCTCTCACCTTTGGGCTCTTCTCTCACTCTCTCTGTCTCAAGGGGGGGAAAGGGGTACAGGTAGTAAAGAAGGACACGACAAGGCGCGATAGGAAAGGAAGGAATGGGGGGGGGGGGGGACAACACAACACAAGCACGGAGCTACAGCACACGAACACCAGTGCACGCCATCTTGCCACGCCCAACACACGAAACGGCCAGCAGGGGGCGCGAGAGAGAGAGAGAGAGAGAGAGAGAGAGAGACTTTTGTATCTTTTTATTATAAAAATAGAAAAAGAAAACCCCCAAATAGGGGTCACATTGTCATTTCAAGCAGAGAAACAAACAAAAAATATTAATACAGTAAAATACAGTAAAATTATGCACAAAACATTTCACAAAACAATAAACGTTTCTCCAGGATTTTACAAATGACTTCTTTCACGCACCATTTGGTCTCAAACTGTGGCAGCCTTCCTGTTATGGAGAAAAAGGCAAAGTCTAACTTTACACGGCTCGTCACAAGATTTTTAAACAAGAATAAGGCATTTTCCTCATTAGCTCCGAGATCATCAACTTTTCTTTTTCTTGATTTATACACTGCCATTTTTGCCTGTGCAAGCAGGAAATTACCTAACACATCATTCATATTCTTGTGTGAGATGTCTAAGCCATAAATGAAAACACAAGTGTTGAAAACCAAGCCAATCCTGCCAAAACAATTCTTAAGAAAGATAAATAAAGGAGCCAACCGTTGACATTCAACATAAATATGAAAGAGGTTTTCAGGCCTTTTACAAAAGGGACATTCATCTGCTAGGAGACTTGAGAAGCGGTGCAGCAAGTGGTTAGAGGGGAGGATCCAGTGTGCAAGTCTCCATTGGAGGTCACCATGTCGTGGCGGCACAGGAGGATGATAGAATCCTTTCCAATTAGGAAAATATGGGGGGGAACAAGGTAAGAGGTCTCTCCATCGAACCCTCCGCTGTGTCATTTGCCCTTGCAAAAGGAAACTTACGCAACCCAAATAGAGGTCTTTTTGTTTAGGAAACCCATTGAATCCTATGCTAAAGGGGGTACACAGAGGAGAGTTGGCAAGAGAAAAACTGCAAATAAGTTCAGGAAAGGTAGCAGGAGAGGCACCTTGTTCGTTGTCTGCTTGGACTTGCCCCCAGTTAGGTGCAAGCTGTACATAAGTATGAAGCACACAGCGTAGCATACGTGCCACAACTCTGGAGGATCGCACGCCAACCAGGCTTGCCAATGCATCAGCTCCAATCCAACTGCCACTTGGGCTTAAAAGATCGGCGACCGATTTTATGTTCTTCGCGACAAAGCATTGAACGAGACACCTATCAGCAGGCATATCATGGAAAATTGAATTGTAAAACAAAGGTTCCATCAAGAACATTTGCTTTGTGTACGAATGCGTAGCTCTTGTTGTCGTTAGAGTTCGCCATGCGTTTAGTACACTTTGATAAAACCTGGAGAGGGGAGACATATCAAGATGCGAGAGATCCATCAAGAATATAGCGTGGTCATAGCCTAGTCTCCCCGCCTGCTGCAAAAGGCGACGAGCGACGTCGACCCAAGGTGGAGAGGGGTGCATGTACAGCATGCGTAGAGCAACCGAAAGTCGAAAGGCCATTAACCGGCTCTTTATGTCAACCAGGCCTTGGCCTCCATCGGTCAGTGGCAAGCTGACGACCTCGGGTCGCAACCAGTGCTTTCCATCCCAGAAGAAAGACACAAAGCACTTCTGGAGCTGTTGAAGCAACACTACCGGAGGGTGCAGCACAAAGAACCTGTGCCATAGGGTAGAGGCCACCAAACTGTTGATCACCAAGACCCTTCCACGATAAGACAGTTGTGTTATCAGATTTCTCCATTTTTGCAGTTTTCCTTCAACAAGATCCAACAGACCAGCCCAATTCTTTGCTACTGTGGCGTCATTACCCAAGAACACTCCAAGGTATTTCATGCCATCAGTGGCCCATGCAAGAGGAGCAGGAAGTTTGGGTGCCAAGTGACATGACGGACCAAGCCAAATGGCGCTCGTTTTCTCCCAATTCACTTTGGCTGAAGAAGCCTTTTCAAACACGGATAGACAATAACGGACAACGTTAATGTCATTGAGGTTGCGCACAAAGACACACACATCATCAGCATATGCCAGCACCTTAATGGGCCGTTCAAGATGAGAAAGCCCAACCCCGGTTAGTCTAGCACGCAAATAACCCAGTAAGGGTTCGATGGAGAGAGCATAGAGCAAGCCAGAGAGGGGGCAACCTTGTCGAATTCCCCTGTTGACAGGCAAGGGTGTAACAAGTCCATTGTTTATCTTAAGCACACTAGAGATATTGTTATACAGTATCTTAATGTAAGAAATGAAGGTCGGACCAAGTCCAAACCGTTCAAGCACTTTGAAGAGGTACCGATGATCGACGCGGTCAAAGGCCTTCTCCTGATCAAGGAGAAGAAGTCCCAAATCTGTGGGGTTTTCTTTGCACAGTTCAATCATGTCTCTTACGAGGGAGATGTTGTCATAGATGGAGCGCTTGGGTACACAATAGCATTGGTCTTCTTTCAACAATGAGGAGAGATAAGGAGTGAGTCGCGATGCCAGGGCTTTTGAGAATACTTTATAGTCTGTGCATAGCAAAGAGATTGGGCGCCAGTTTTTAATATAGAGCAAGTCTCCTTTCTTTGGAATGAGGGTGAGAATAGCCCGTCGGCAACTCTGAGGGAGCTCTCCAAGCTGGCAGCTTGCGTTCAAGGTGTTGAGGAGTTCGGGACCCAGTAGATGCCAGAATTTCTTATAAAATTCAGTTGTAAGTCCGTCCAATCCAGGCGCTTTCCCAACAGCAAGGCTGTGCAGAGCGGTGCCAAGTTCGTCCAAGGTAATGGGCCCCTCCAGGTAGGAACGTCCACCCTCACACAACACTGGCAGCCCTACGGAGATAGAGGCGACACTGACAGGATTTATTTGCTCCATCGAGTATATTTTCGAGAAATATTCCTTTGTAAAAAGTTTGATGACTGATTGGTTGAAAGTGATGGATGAGTCTGCCAAACGCAGTTGAGAGAGCTGTTTGTTCGGGAGGCGTTTCTCTAAGGAAAAAAAGTACTTAGTTGGTATGTCTGTCTCATTAAGGTGCTGCACCCTCATCCGAACTAGGGCACCACGTGCATTCCTCTCAGTTATTTCTTTCAATAAAGACTGTTTTTCGGTTAAGGCTCTTTGCACATTATTATTTTGTCCTGTGACCCTCTGAAGATGTAAAATCTCTGATTGCAATAATTTCCTTGCTTCATAATCAGCCCTTTTTGAGAAGCTCTGGTATTGTTGGCAGAAGCCTTTGATTTGGGTTTTTGCTAGATCCCACCACACCAGTGGGTTAACAGAACAGCTTAACTTCCGTTCCAAGAGATCTGTCCAGAAAGATTCAAAAGCCTGAATAAAATTGAAGTCTTCTATTAAACTATTGTTGAATTTCCAGTGAGAACTCCCTGGACACGGTTTCGAGAGTTGAACGAATGCTCGAGCTAGGAAGTGATCGGAGAAACCGGAAGGCACGATGTCAGATTTGCAAACTCCATGTAACAGGTGAGAATTTACATAAATGCGATCAAGCCTCGCAAGTGAGATGTGGTTGTTGGAACAACGACACCATGTGTAGGATTGTTCGGAAGGGTGTTGCAAGCGCCAGACATCATGGAGATTATATTTTGCGATGATATTTGCAAAGTGTTTTGCGGTACATGGTTGAGGTTCCGGCCCGTTTCGGTCGCATGAGGCATTAACAGTACAGTTAAAATCGCCACCAATAATTAGACAAGTCTGCAGATCCAGTGTTTGGAGGAACTTTCTCAGTTCAGCAAAGAAGGAGATCCGCTCACCATTTTTGCTTGGAGCATACACATTAAGGATTGTAAACTTGACCTGATTGAGATAGAAGGTCACAGAGGCAAGATGGCCATCAATGATATTCGCAAATTGAAGCGAGGATGGTTGGAAATGTTTCCCTAAGACAAACATGATTCCTGCCTTAGACGAGGAGCTGTTACTAAAGAAACACTCCTTATCCATAATGAGCCGCCACTGGGCCTGAGCAGATCTGACAGCGTGGGTCTCCTGCAACAAAGCTATGTCGAGACCATTTGCGTTTATCAGCTGCTTGATCTGGATCTGGCGGAGTGAACTTCCACCACCATTGACATTTACTGTTCCAATCTTGAAACTCACCATGAATTAACTTAGAGTCTTTTTCGTCTTGGCGATCAATTTTCTTAAGCGGTGACAATGTGTCTGAGGAAAGTTGAATAAGTCAGGCCTGCGTATAATAGCCTGAGCACACTCAAGGAAGGACGGTAAATCGGGAAAGTATTCTGTTAGGTTTATACTGCGTTTCCTGTACGTATTTTGCAAGAAAAGTCGTATTTGTTCAGGGGAAGTAGGACCTAGACTGGTAGGTTTCCCCATTGCTTCCACCTGGCTGTTTGCTTCCTCCAGGTCAGATTCGTCAGAGTCAGTTTTAATTTCCGAATCACACAAGCTTGTATAATCCTGCATGTCGCTGCTGTCATCAATATTGGCACACGGACCTGCACTAGTTGTAACATCTGTGTGCTCTCCCACCGTAGGAACATTGCTTTGAGGAATAACAGCAATAATCTGTGGATTTTGTGAAACAGAAACAGCATCAGCAGATGCAGCGATGTTGCTTCCCCCGACTGCAACAACCTCCGATGGTGTGGCGGTATCTAGAAGAATAGGAGTCTCTTGCAAGATATTGATTCCTGCGATTCCAGCTTCACCCGGTGATGAAGTGAGAGCAGTAACTGGGACAGTTTCGCTATTTTCTGCTGGCGGGAATTCAGCATCATCATGCTCAGGATTAACATTTTCCAAAGTGACAGCAAGTTCATCACCAGTGGCCTCGGCAGGTTCATCACCAATGGTCTCAGCAGGTTCATCACCAGTGGTCTCGGCAGGTTCATCACCAGTGGTCTCGGCAGGTTCATCACCAATGGTCTCAGCAGGTTCATCATCCATGGTCTCGACAGGTTCATCACCAGTGGTCTCAGCAGGTTCATCACCAGTGGTCTCAGCAAAATCATCAGAGGACTTTCCAATAGCCGAGTCCGTAACAGGTGAGACGATTCCATTTGATTTGTTAACAGGTAAACCAGTCCCTGCATGTGGAACGTCTATGTCCTCACATGAAAGGGGGCCGAACTTGTTGGCTGTAGGTACAGGGTTTGCCCCAGGTAAGCCTTGTAGAGTGGCATCGGTCACGACTGGGGGGGTGTTACCGACAGGTTGCTTATTGTTAAATGCTGCCTTTTTCTGAGTTAAATGACCGTCGGGAAAGGTCTTTCTCTTCCTTGACGGAACAATGGTGAAACCATCCCCGACGTTCGTTGTGCTGTTTGGATCATCGGGATGGGAAGGCTGAGCGTTATTGCCGGACATGGAAGATGTTCCCTTCACAGCCGAAGCAAAAGATGAGGAAGAAGAATCCTTGTTGTTTACGTGGTTTGTCCCATCGTTCGACGAAGCCGTTTTTGGGCAAGAGCGTTTCAGGTGTCCGAATTTACCACATTCAAAACATTTCAAGATGTCAGTGGTTACGTATAATTGGTAATCATGATTATCAATTTTGAATTTCAAAACAATGTTCAGCGTTCTTTCGACGTTAGAAGGAGGAAGTACAAGATAAGCTTGTCTCCTGAAAGACATCACATGTTTAGCCCGGTCGTCCTGGCAACGTAAAGGTAACATCGTGACATGCGAAACCACAGTACCATAACGAGATAGTTCGGAGACCAGTCTCTCGTTCTTCAGGAATGGAGGACAGTTCGAGATGATGACCTTAACGGCTGGAGTGTCGAGAGGCGACACGAGTACGAAATGTCCGTCATCTGTCGATAATCCTGTACATACAATCTCGTGAACCAGTTCAGCCTCGGATACGAAAATAACGACACGTTTGTTCATTCGTGAGGCCGCGCGAACTTTATCAATACCGATTATGTTGCCCACAGCAATAACGAGGTCTTCGACGCTGACCTCGTTCGGTGGGACACAAACAACGCCATGTCTACGAGTTAACGCTTCATATGCCGCGTAACGCGAAAACGAAGTCATAATTTACAAGGGACGAGGGTGGGGGTGGGACAGGGGACGAGGGGGGGGGACAAGGGACGAGGGTGGGGGTGGGACGGGGGACGAGGGACGGGGGATGAGGGACGGGGGACGAGGGACGGGGGACGAGGGACGAGGGACGAGGGACGGGGGACGGGGGACGGGGGATGAGGGACGGGGGACGAGGGACGGGGGACGAGGGACAAGGGACGAGGGGGGGGGGACAAGGGACGAGGGTGGGGGTGGGACGGGGGGCGAGGGACGGGGGATGAGGGACGGGGGACGAGGGACGGGGGACGAGGGACGGGGGACGAGGGACAAGGGACGAGGGGGGGGGACAAGGGACGAGGGTGGGGGTGGGACGGGGGGCGAGGGACGGGGGATGAGGGACGGGGGACGAGGGACGGGGGACGAGGGACGAGGGACGGGGGACGAGGGACGGGGGACGGGGGACGAGGGACGGGGGACGGGGGACGAGGGACGGGGGACGAGGGACGGGGGACGGGGGACGAGGGACGAGGGACGAGGGACGGGGGACGAGGGACGGGGGACGAGGGGGGGGGGACGGGGAGGGGGCGAGGACGGGAGAGTGAATATCGCTCTCGAACAGTGATTAATTAATTACGAGCCGAGACAGATTTTCAAAGGCGAAAACAAACACAGCTGGTGGAGAAAAAAAGCGATCAGCCAGAGGACGGGATGGGCCGCCGATTAATGCAAAAGTTATCCACAAACAGCTGCGGGCTCTCTTTCTCTCTCTCAGAAAAGGAAAAGGAAACAAAGGACACGGAGTGAATATAAATACAAACGAGATAAGAAAAGGGAATCGAGGAGGGAAAAGGGAGGCAGAGGGGGATGGGGGAGGCCGAAGCCCCGAAGTGTTGGGTCTGATCAAAGGGGAGGGGTTGGGGCACAAATGCAGAGTAAGGATGTAAAGATAAACGAACAGGGGGAAGGAAAAAGGTGAGATACGACGTGGAAAGGGACAAAAGAGTAGAACAGCAGAGCAGCTCGTACCTCACCACACATGCACAGCCACCATCTTGCCGCGCCCAAACACACCGACAGCCAGCAGGGGGCGCGAGAGAGTTAGAGAGAGAGAGAGAGAGATAGATAGATAGAGAGATAGATAGAGAGAGAGAGAGAGAGAGAGAGAGAGAGAGAGAGAGAGAGAGAGAGAGAGAGAGAGAGAGAGAGAGAGACTTTTGACTTTTGAAGTCCTTTTATTATCAAAATAGTACAAAAATGTATTTATATCTTTACACCAATCAAAAATGCAAGAAAAAGCAATAGAATGAAAAGGTAACAGAGGTATCACGGCACACAATTTGCCAAATAAACCATTCACTTTATGCAACCTACAAAAACATTACCAGTTGGTTCTCACGAACCTCGCACAACCCTTCATGACACCAAGTATTGGCGAATTCATCAAAATTGTTTGCATCTTTATAGAAAAAAAACTCTAGTTTAAGTCTTGCTGACACAAGGCCATTGAAAAACAACATTACATTGCATTCCCCGGCAGGTTTTCCGTTCAATTTCTCCCTTCTTGAGAGATATATTGCCAGCTTGGCTGTTGCGACCAGAAACCTCATTAACATATTCTCCTTGCTTGGCTTGGCATTAAAGCCGAAAATAAAAGAACGCAACGAGAAACCAACCCTCATTCTGTGTGCTACAAGATTCAAGCACCGAAACAAAGGAACCAATCTCACACAATTAATGAAGGCGTGGAACACGTCCTCCGTGCATATGCAGAATGGGCAACATGTGGATGTAGGAGAGAAATGGCTGATTAACTTATTGGAGGGGACTATCCAGTGGATCAGTCTCCATTGGAGATCACCAGATCTTTTACTTATGAGCTTGCTATACATAGAGTTCAATACAGGTTCAGAGGGGGGTCCCACAGGCAACATTTTCTTCCACCGGATTACTCCATTTAGCGGCGTGTCCCCCAGCAGTAACTTGACACATGATTTGTATAGCTCTTTACTGCTGGTTTCTTGAAAGGGGCTTATCCCCATGCTAACCGGGGGTGAGTCTTCCAACTTGAAGTGCACCAGTAACCCAGGAAAAATCCACTCATCGTGCAATGGTTCGAGCTCGTGGGACCAGCATACTCTCAGCCGTACCCCTATTCGTATCACCTCTCTCACCACTTTTGCAGTCACTCTTTCGGACCGAATTCCTGCTAGCTCGGCTACTTCTCGAGCTGATTTCCACCCGCAACCTGCAACTTGCCGGAGGTGCCATACTTTTGTGATGCCGGCAGTTATGAAATGCTGGCAGAGGTCCCTACTTTTGGGTATGTTTGGGAAAAGCCGATTGCAGAACAGAGGCTCTTGTGCAAACATATGAATATCGTAGATGTCTTCTTGACGGCACACAGTGAGGTTCTGCCACGCATTCAACACACTCTGATAAAAAACAGGAAGAGGAGATGTGTCAACTTGTTGAAGCTGGACCAAGAAACATTCGCGGCCATATCCCAGCCCACCAGCTTGCTGCAAAATGTGTGGCCAAAACATGGTTTGGTAGTTGTTCCTTCGCCAAAAGTTTTTGCACAGTGCATAGCCGAAAGGCCATTATGCGGCTCCTGATGTCGACCATACTCTGGCCACCTTCGGCCAATGGACGGCATACAACGTTTGGCCGTAACCAGTGATGCCCTCCCCAAAAGAACTCCAACAGTTGTCTTTGCACTTCCTTCACCAAGCCTTCTGGTGGTTGCAGGCAGATGAATCTGTGCCACAGGAAGGAGGCGACGAGGTTCTTGACTACCAAAACTCGGCCCTTGTACGAAAGGTGAGGCAGGGCTCTCCTCCATCTACTCAATCTCTTCTTTACGCGTTCAGCGACACCTTCCCAGTTTTTCTGGCTGTACTGTGGGGATCCAAGGAACACTCCCAGATAGCGAACACCTCCATCCACCCACTTTAAACTTGCAGGAAGGTGTATTGGCGGGTCTTGCGCCATTCCAGATGCGCTGTCCCTGACAGAGGGAACCCATAGCGCTTTGCTCTTTTCCCAGTTGCACTTCAACGAGGAAGCTAAACCAAACAAATGTAGGCACTTAGCCAGCGCTGCAATGTCGTTATTGTTTTTAACAATGATTGCGACATCATCAGCATACGCCGATACAACAACTGGAGGATGATTAGGAGATATACTCATTCCAGAAACGTTATTCCTTAGTAACACGAGAAGTGATTCCATTACAAGGGTGAACAGTAAGCCGGAGACGGGGCAACCTTGCCTTACCCACCTTTGAACCTGTATGGGAGAACAAAGCTCATTGTTCACCTTAACTAAGCTGAATATATTGTTGTACAATAAAGCAATATAAGTTCTGAAATTATCTCCAAATCCACAGGCTTCAAGCACATGATTTAAAAAGACATGATCGATGCTATCAAAAGCCTTTTCCAAATCAAGAAAAATTATACCAAAATCATTCTGCACACAGTTGCCATCTATGAGATCTCTAATGAAAAATATGTTATCATACATAGATCTACCTGGAATGCAATAACTCTGATCAGGGTGAACCAAATCGCCAATTACCCTTTTAGCTCGATTCGCCAGAACTTTTGAAAGGATTTTATAATCAGTGCATAGTAGAGAAACAGGTCTCCAATTCTTCATTTGTCGCAAATCACCAGCCTTTGGAAGAAGGGACATCACCGCTCTTCTCATACTTAAAGGCAATTCTCCATGAGTCAGTGATGATTCAAGAACATGCATCAGTTCTGGACCTAATAGTTCCCAAAATTCCACATAGAATTCAGCCGGCAGACCATCGATTCCAGGGGCTCTTCCCGAGTCCATTCCAGCCAGGGCTTGCGTTAATTCCTCGAGCGCAATTGGCGAGTCCATATCCAGCCGCTGGGACTCGGTTAACGAGGATAGGTGAGAGGTTAAAAGTCTCATTGTTTCCTCACAAACGACCTGTTTTGAAAACAGTTTGGAAAAGAAGTCCTGAACACATAACCGTCTGTCTCTGGGATTAACAACGACAGTTCCGCCAGGATTAATTACCGAAAAGATGTTCTTGGGTGCTTTGCTGACAGAGTCCAGACGAAAAAAAGCTTTACTAGGGGTATCTAAAACCTTTAAGTTCTTAACCCTTAGTCTGAGCAACAACCCTGCTGCTTTCTCCTGGATTAACTCTCTCAACTGAGTCTTCTTTTCTAGTAATAACTGGAAGTTTCTTGCATTATTATTTTTAGCAAGTTTACCTTCGAGCTGTACAATGTCAGCCTCCAAACAAGTCATTGTTATATTCTTCACATTTGTAATGTTAGCTCTGAACTGTTGACAAAACACCCGAATCTGGGCTTTCGTATTGTCCCACCAAAGATTAACAGAAGAAAAAGAGGGCTTTCTTTGGATTTGATTAGCCCAGAAAACTTGGAAGGCTTCTTTAAATAGACCATCTTCTAGAAGACTAGTATTAAATTTCCAGTATGCACTTTTATTTATTGACTGAGGAAAAAGAAACCCCATGGTTACTAGATGATGGTCTGAAAATATTGACGGAAAATAATCTGGAGAGACTATAGCGTTTCTAAAGGGTGAGTTTATATACCACCGGTCGAGTCTCGCGAAGGACACTCTTCCTCTGGTGATGCGGCTCCAGGTGAACTGAGGTTCATTGGGGAAAAGTACCCTCCATACATCTAGCAAACCCACCCGAGAGAGGAAAAGGGATAAATCAATACATGATTCGGGATGAGGTTCTGCCGAGTTCCTGTCCATTACAGGTTCAAAGGTACAGTTAAAATCACCCCCGATACACGTACATTGGTTTAGATCAACTGTCTGCAGGTGATTAATCACAGACGCAAAGAAAGCTTTCCGTTCTGTGCTCTCACTTGGTGCATACACATTGAATAATGTGAAATGGAAGTTATTAACCTCCAGTTCAAGAGAGCTGAATCGGCCTTTGATGATCTCCTGGAAGAGGATTGACTCAGGTACTAGCCCTGGTCGAAGTACGAACGCAACACCTGCCGAAAGGGAAGACAGGTTGCTAAAAAAGCACTGTCCCCCAAAAACGCGACACCAATCATATTCTACATTTTGGGTGATGTGCGTTTCCTGCAGTAAAAGTACATCGACGTTTTTGCGCCGAAACAAACTTTGCACTTGAGCTTGGCGGTTTGGGTTTGCACCTCCACCATTAATGTTCAAGGTGCCAAAGGTAATTTGCTTCATTCCTTATCAAAGGGTTTGATTGGGTGTTGCGAAATCTCAAGACTGGCTTTTGTAATAAATTTCCTGAGTCGGTGAAATTGTGACCTTGTTAGTGGAAAATCCTTGCCCTTTCTTGTTATTTCCTTTGCTGATTGAATAAATGAACCTAAATCGGGAAATGTATCCCTGATAACTACATTTCGCTGTCTATAGGTTTCATTCAAAAAGGAGAGTACGAGTTGAGGAGATATCATTGGCTGACTCAACTGAGACTGAGACAACTCAGGCACCTCCTCATCCTCATCAGATTCCGACAAGTCTGACAAGGTCCCTCCAGGATCGAGGATGTCGGCCTCCGTGGTCACTATGGGAATTGTCAGTATCTCTGGGGATTCGCTGGAGAGCTCCACTGTGCAATCCACGATGCCCTGGTGATATTTGTGCTCGTCAGAAGTTGAAGCCTCAGTTTCATCCTCTTGTGGAGCACAATCTACCGAATCGATGAACGACTCGGTAACACAGTTTTGAATCTGCATCGGTAGAGCAGCACTGCAGAGGGATGAGTCAGTCACTGTCTGCTCGTTCACAGTGACTGATGTCAATGATCGTAATGGTTCGTTCGAGGGTTTATCAACGTGTTCAGCATTGCAACTTATTTCACCCCTATAGCAATTTGCATCCACAGAGTTTGTACACGAACCTTCAGACATATTATCCTCAGTTGCAGCACCGGATTCACCATCCCTTTTTTCAAACCCGATGGAAGCATTAGGAACACATTGAGGTGTGTGTTCAGCTACACTGGCCTTCTCCAATACCACCTTTTTAGGATTACTGGTAGAAAAATTATCAACCGACGCCCTTCGTTTTTTAGAACCAATAATAGGGTCCTCCTCCATTCCTTCACTACATGGGGGAATCGCAGCAAGGGTTGTGCGAGTTGGGGTCGCTTCGGTTTCTGTGACAGGAAGTGAAGTGCGATCGTTTTTTGGACTCGGGATATGCGCATCGATGCTGCTATTGTTCGTCTCACTGCAGGAGGGAACAGCAGGAACCGGCACACTCACAGGATTAACTCCAATCGGTTGAATAGAAACACGAGTATTATCCTTTTTACAATCGGTGTATGCGTGGCCATTTTCCCCACACTTTGAACACGAAACCTTGGGACAAAAACGTTTAACGTGACCAAAGGCTCCACAGTGAAAACACGTTAGTGAGGCTGACGAGGCGTACATTTGATACTCCCGATCGTCGGATTTTACTTTAAATGAAATATTTAACCCTGTATCATCACCACGATCGGGAAGTACCATGTAAACTTGGCGACGGAAACTCATTACGTGTTTTATCCTCTCGTCTCGGCTCTTCAGAGGGATCATGGACATTCTTGACACAGCTGTTCCATAGCGAGAAAGGACTGACATTAGTTTGTCGTTTGGTATAAAAGGTGGTACGTTTGATACAACGATTTTCATCGCTGGAGTATCCATGGGGGACGCTAACATAAACACACCACCTTCTGTGGCTAAACCTGCACTCACGACGTCATGAACAAAGTTTTCTTCGGACAGGAAGATAACAACTTTTTGATTCATTCGTGAGGCAGCTCGGACATGCTCGCACCCGATTATTTTCCCCACTGCGAGTACCACATCCTCAGTGAGGACTCCTTCTGGTGGAACACACACAAATGCATGCTTCCTCGTTAGGCTATCGAACGCCTCTAACCGAGAGCGTGCATTCGCCATACCAGCGAATTCAACACCCCCACTTGTCCGAACCGGACAAGAAGGTAACAAACCAAAATAATCAAACTAAAGTAAGTAATAAACGTGCATTATAAGCACAAAAATGGCTTACAACCCGCCGTCGAAGCCAGTAGGCCGCACCCAAAACGGGCCCGCTCTCAATCCTCTCTCTCTCGAAGACAAAGGTGTAGAACGGATGAAAAACAAAATGCCAAAGTACACAGGATAGGAAGGAGAGGGAGGGGGGGGGGCAGGGGAGGGCAGGAGAGAAGGAAAACTCGCAAAGAACTCACTACACCACCGAGCAGTTGCTCACAGCCGCCATGACGCCACGCCCAACACACGAACGGCCAGCAGGGGGCGCGAGAGAGAGAGAGAGAGAGAGAGAGAGAGAGAGAGAGAGAGAGAGAGAGAGAGAGAAGGAGAGAGAAGGAGAGAGAAGGAGAAAGAGAAAGAGAGAGATTTGAATTTTAGGGTCTTTTATTACAAAAGTATAATAGAAAAACAAGTATTACAATAGCAGTCAACAAAAGTAATTAAATCAAGGAACAGAAAGACATGAGATTAATTAGAGCAGCAAAAGATGTTCATCTCCCTCCACCTTACACAGGACTTCAGCTTTGCACCATTTTTGAACAAAGTGATTAACCCGAGAAGTCTCTCGGTAAAAGTGAAATTCAGTTTTAAGACGGGCAAACACAAAGCCTTCGAAGGCCAACAAAACACTGCATTCCTGTGAACTTATCCCGGAAACCCTTCTCTCCCGTGTAATATATATCGCGAGTTTCGCCTCAGCAAGCAAGAAATTTACAATTTGAGATCCGACATTCTCATTAGATACAGGCATGCAGTACACAAAATGATAGAAGGAAAAACAAAAACCGAAATTCCGGAAAGTATATTGCAGGAGTTGAAAAAGTGGAGCCAGCCTTTGGCATCCGACATATGTGTGGAAAGTGTCCTCGGGTGATGGCAAAAAGGGCATTCATCAGATAACACGAGGTTCATTCTTTTGAGAAACACGTTGGAAGGCAAGGAATAGTGTGCAAGCCTCCACTGTATGTCTCCGGCACGTTTAGACACAGGTGACGTGCACATCGAGGACCAGGTAGGAGAAGATGGAGCCCCTGCAGGCAGAAGATCTTTCCAGTGGGTGGTCAGTGGG
The DNA here is from genome assembly GCF_964187855.1 of Myxine glutinosa. Lineage (NCBI taxonomy): Eukaryota > Metazoa > Chordata > Myxini > Myxiniformes > Myxinidae > Myxine > Myxine glutinosa. The sequence goes on from NC_136261.1 coordinate 334,943,915, forward strand.
CTATTGGGGTTAGTCGAAATGACAACATTAAGACATTGCACGTACAGAGTAGCCTTTGCACAGGCTTGTCGAGGCTTTGTGGAAGGAGCGCCAGAAAAACAACAATCAGGGAAGTCAGGGTGCATCGTTTTTGTGTTTTGAACATCGTGTGGTGAAGGCCACGATAAATTAAAAGAGTTAAACACTTTAACAATTGAACGAATAAGTTGTCCAATTAGTCGAGCTGAGGTAACATTGCAAACTTCCAAAATCTGGTTAGGGGTCTGCCATCCAGAACAAGTATGGTTAACAAATTCCCTGACAAGGGAAAAACCAGATTCACTAAAGGATTCTGAGTATTGCGTTGCAATACATGTCCCTACCAAAGTTCAAAGTGCCATAACTTTGTCAAAAATGATCGAATATGTAAATTTATGCACGGCTGATGCTGGTTTTCAAACTTGATCTGAGGTATGCTGAGACACATGTGTGTCATGCCTGGCCTCGTTGATAAGCCCGGAAGGTCGCTCCGTGGAGCAACCTGCACGTATTGCACTGTGTGAATTATAGGTTCATGCTTTAAAACGTCATAACTCTGAAACCATGTGACGCATGACGTCATGCTCGCAGACTTTTTTTTCGTCATGGGTATGCGATTGTGCCTGCAAAGTTTGGCCTCGATCTGTTCAGCCGTTGCAGAGAAAAAGGGGTTTTCGTGTTTTCACGAAAAACAATATGGCGGCCGAACCACGTGACCTGTGCTGTCATAATCACCATTAAGATATTCTCCAGACCGAGTCCCTCCAGCGGTGAAAATTTGATCTCAATCGGTCCTATTATTGCAGAGAAATTGTTTGTTAAAGGAAATTAAATGTTAAAATGGCACTGAGTGAAGGATCATCAGAATTATCAGAATTCCCAAAGTTCAAAGTGCCATAACTTTGTCAAAAATGATCGATACGTCTTGAAGTTCGAACTTGATCTGTAACTTATTATGAGGAAACCATATGCCAAGTTTGATATCATTAGCATTAAGAGTTTAGAAACAAAGTCCGGAAAACTGTTCTTTGTGTGACGGACGGACAGACTGACAGACGGACGGACTGACAGACTGACAGACTGACGGACAGACGGACAGACGGACAGACGGAGGGACGGCGTGTAAACCTATAGTCCCGTCCGGTGTACACCGGTAGGGGTCTAGTAAGATACAGTACAAGTCATTGATTATTGGGATTATTGCTCACATGCCCAGCAAGGATCAGGACATCACTTGCGTTTTTGAAGGTTGTTCGAATTCTAAACTGAGGCTGGAGGTTCCTTGAGGATGAGCCATGAGGATGAGCCAGCTTGATGACCAACAAGATGGACGATACAACCATGGAAACGGATCAACCGTTCGGAATCCAATACAAAAGCTCCCAGGTAATCGGGTGTATTTTCCTTTTCATCATTGCCAGAGTTCTCAAGTTTCATTTTATCCTTTCACAACACTCACAAACATTATTCTGAGTATAACTGAGAATGAGGAAAAGAGCCGATCAGGGTTGAGAGCCGCACTCTTAATAAAGTCCTTATAAAGATCCGCAGGTTCCAAACCACTGTTCTGACAAGACACCTGAAACAAGACCAAAAGTCTAACAGCGGCGTAGACGGGCGTGTAAAATATTATCAACCACAAACACATATGTTTAGCTTTTTAAACAGTCGCTAATGCCGTGTATAACATTAAACAAAGAAATTTGGAGGAATCCCGACATCCGTGAGGTAGGTTTTACTTACAGAACTGTGGGAAGATCTACTGTACTCTAGATTATACCCCACAAGGTTTGGGTAAATAACATGACCGTTCCTGGCGCTAATGTGGCGTTTTTCGAAGCGAACTTTTGAAACTCGCTCCTGCTGTTTAACACGAAACTGAAAGGGAGAATCCCGGGTTGTGCTCATTTACCAAGCAGCTAGCTAGCGCTTGCCAAGCCAGCCGTTCCTTAACGGTTTTGAATGGAGTGCTTGCTCGAATGCTCAAACCACTTGGCGATCTCTCCACAAGAAACTTGGGAAATGAACACACACCCAATGTTCTTGAGACCCAACCATAGATCGACTGTAATCTATATACCCCATAAGACGAATGACTCTTCCTGCCGCTCCCGTCGTGAGCGGGTTTACGCCAACTAATAAATTAAAATGTCGGTCGGTTGACTCGGTGGAGTCAGCCGTCGTCATGACATCATAGACGTAATGACGTAACGGACATACAACTGACAGAACGGTTTTTCAACTTCCAGTACGTTTGCAGTCGCGACGAAGAGATTAGTGTTATAAATAGATTTACTGTAATATTAGCGTTACGTTATCATTATTTCAAAAATGATTTTACCATTAAAAAACCGAGGCTAATTCCTGACTTCCTCGGTTATTAGTATTCGTGCTGAACACCGCTCATCATTGATCATGAACCGCACACCGCTTCAATCCATCAACCTTCCTTTCACGACATTGGGATTAAAGTATTATGGTTATATTTTCTATATTATTATTACGAAAACGATACAACTGAAACGACACACTACTGTATGAAGAAACCTGGGCTAATTTGTCCGAAGCGGTCCGAAGGTGAAGCATAACGCCTGAGGCCTATACGTGCCGTACGGTTTTGTTGGAAGAGCGGAAACGCCGATGCTTTCGATATCTGATGGTCATTTTAACAATCGGTTTGTTTGTGGTTCACACTGAGTGAAAAACATCAAGGTAGAGCATGGCGATTGTGACATATGACAGGTTCGACAATAAGTTCGGCCTGAACGGCATATAAATCAAAATGGCGAGGTGTGTCGAGTCAGCTGCCATACCGCCGTAATAACATCAGATGTAATTACATCACCCTGTCATGTGAAGTGACCAGATCCTCAGCTCTGATTGGTATAAGTTTGAGGGGACATACATACGGACGGACAAACAGTTCGAGACGGCTTCGACCGATAGGCGACACATTAAAAACATGAAATTATATATTACGCCCATCCGTCAGTCCGTCAGTCCGGCAGCAGACTTAAAATCGACACTATAAGAGAACCTTCTGTGTGTGTGTGTGTGTGTGTGTGTGTGTGTGTGTGTGTGTGTGTGTGTGTCTGTCTGTCTGTCTGTCAGTGTGTTTGTCTGTATTTGTATGTGTGTGTGTCTATGTCCTTGTGTGGATGTGTGTCTGTCTGAGTGTGTATGTGTGTGTGTGTGTGTGTGTGTGTGTGTGTGTGTGTCTGTGTGTGGATGTGCATCTGTCTGTGTCTGCCTGTCTGTGTGTGTATGTTTGTGTGTGTGTGTGTGTGTCTGTCTGTGTGTGGATGTGCGTCTGTCTGTGTGTGTGTCTGTCTGTGTGTGTATGTGTGTGTGTGTGTGTCTGTCTGTGTGTGTATGTGTGTGTGTGTGTGTGTGTGTGTGTGTGTCTGTGTATGTATGTGCGTGTGTGTCTGTCTGTGTGTGTATGTGCGTGTGTGTGTGTTTGTCTGTGTGTGTGTGTGTCTGTGTGTGTCTGTGTGTGGATGTGCGTCTGTCTGTGTGTGTGTATGTCTGTGTGTGTGTATGTCTGTGTGTGCATGTGCGTGTGTGTGTGTGTGTGTGTGTGTGTCTGTGTTGCTATTTTTCTCAGAGATGGCTGAACGGATCTTCGTCAAACTTTCAGAGGTTTATCCGTGAGTGCCGGAGAGTGTTTTAAGGGGGAATTAATTTTGAAAAAAAAAAAGTTAGTTTTTTTTGGAATTCTTTTTAAATCACTTTATAGTACCTGAGCCTTTATATAGCTGTATAAAAGGTGATATTAAATTGTCCCCAATTGGTGTGCGTGTGTGTAATATCATATTAAATAATAATTTTCCTTATTAGGTGCAGGTAGAGAAGTGTTTTATGCACGTGCAAAAAAAATAGAAAAAAAAATCAAATATATTTCTTCAAAACGCCAAAAGGATCAGAACATCACCGGGAATCGTCGGGTATTCCTGCTAGTTCACAATAAATAAAGGATTATAATATAAAGTAGTTGATACTTTTGCGTCAGTGCACGTTGCGTCTTCGAGGTACCTGCGTCGTTACCCAGCGTCGACATAAACAAATTGACGTCGTAAACATTTACAGTTGGCACACTTCGCCGACGCTTTTTGGACACCTCCTCAAAGACAAGCGAGACGTATAGAGGAAGAAAATAACGGCGGAGAACGGGAAAGTCTAACCTCGGTGGTGGAAAGGAATCCGAGTTCGACAGAGGGAGATAAACGGCAGGTGCATTTAATATTTTGTACAGGTCAGTATCGCTGTCATGTGCCTTTTTCTCAGGGATGGTTTCTGTCTGGCCACGTTCCCATAAAGCCTAGACTTGTGAAATGCTGCAGAGACTGTTGTCCTTCCGGTAGGTTCTCCCATCCCAGCCAAGCAACTCTGTAGTTCTGTCGGTATGGCCATCGGGTTCTATTTTTACTCCCGCCAGGGGGTAATGCATTCGATCGTGTCCGTCCGTGTGTGTGTGTGTGTGTGTGTGTGTGTGTGTGTGTGTGTGTTCGTGTGTGTGTGTGTGTGTGTGTGTGTGTGTGTGTGTTCGTGTGTTTGTGAACAAGATATCTGGAAAAGTTCTGAACGGATTTGGATGAAAGTTGGTGGGATGATTGCCCTTGGGATAAGGAAGAATTGATTAGTTTTTGGTGAAGCTCAGGATATTATTCCGGATCCAGGAATTTTTTGAAGGATTTTTTACCATTGGAAGATCGGGCTCCAACTTGACCCACGGCGGGAGTATGCGCTCCACTGAGTGGCGGTCCAGTTTTATTTTGTGTACAAGATCGAGGCTCGTGTAAGTGCTAACATTAGTCACCTAAAAACAAACAGACACAAAAAACATATGATCAAGGAAGCGGGAGACAAGATGGGCAGAGAGAGGGAAGAACAGAAGTGCAACAGGAGAGAACAGAGACATCGGGAGATCTATGGGAGGGAGAGGGCGTGGGGGGAGCAGGTGGGAGAGGTTAAAAAAAAAACACATGGACACTGCTAGGACTTCCAAGAAAGAAGTCGGTATTTCAAAAGAGTGGATCTGGGGTGAATTAACGAAGGTAGAAAAGATCTAGGTTTTGGATGGGGGAAGATAAGAGATGGCGGTGAACAGATGTTTTAAAGACCTGGAGGGAGGAGGAGGACCAAGGTCCTTCTTGCCCAGTTGCTCAGTTTGGTTGGACGCCTCGCTCTCGGAAGAGTCAGGGTAGTTCCATATTTTTTCCATTAAGTAATGATGTAGCTTACCATGCTCTTGGGAACTTTCAACACTCCAGAAATTGTTTATACCCTTCCCCAGATCTATGCCTCCTCACAATTCTATCTCGGATTTCTCCAAACGGTTCCTTGGACTTCATGGTAGAGTTTCTGCTCTGACATGCACTTTTTATATTATATTATATATTATATTATACACACATATATAATATCTAATCTATCTATAATTCCAGTAATCTCTGTCTGTACGTTTGTACGTCTGTTTGTCTGTGACCGCTGTTTCTCGACAACCACGGGTCCGATATACTTTTAACTTGCCAGGTATATTGCTGGGGACCCGAGGATGTGCCTTTTCAAGGTTTCATATTAATCGGACAAGTACTTACCGAGCTATGTCCAAAAAACGATTCAACCAATCAGAGAGCAGCGAACGATCGCGTGTGCCGAACGTGGCGGACACACTCTGCCTCGGATGGCACATTTGAGAGCGTATTCATTTATTTCACGTTTGCAAACTATGTTGGCGTTAAACTATGTTTTAAAACTAATAAAACCGAATTTGCGATTCATTCGCTTTCCTGCGCGTTTGTGCACGCGATGGCGATTTCTTTACCAAACTCCGGAAGCCGTTCGCTTTGGACCAAACCATTGCATGTAAATAGAGGGGGGGGGGGATTGTCACCGTACTCGCAAGCCGTTCGCTTTGGACCAAACCATTTCATGTAAATAGAGGGGGGGGGGATATAATTTTAGATATAGATATAGTACGGGCAATGCCCTAGTATATATAAAGCATATTGCATTTCGACCTCTCCTGTCAACTTTTCCATCAATTTCAATCATTCTCCTTATCCCAGCAGCTGAGCAGATCGAGATGCCGCCGATTCGTGGCCAGAAAGAGCACATCAAGCGACCAATGAATGCATTCATGGTGTGGGGACGTTGTCATCGCAAGCAAATGGCCAAGGAAATGCCGGGAGCGAGCAATATCGAGGTGAGCAAGGCCCTGGGAGCAGCGTGGCGTTCCATCACGGAGCAGGAGAAACGTCCATACTATGAAGAGTCCCACAGGCTGAAACTTGAACATGATAAGATGTATCCGAGTAAGTTCTTATTCATTAATTTCGCCACCCAAGGTGGATGGACGTTATGTTTTCACCCTGGCTGATTGTTTGTCTGTCTGTGAACAGGATATCTCAAAACGTTGTGGACGGATTCGAACAGAATTTAACAGAGATGTAGCGCATGTCACAAGGGCGAAATGATTAGATTTTGGTGAAGATCCGGATTCGGATCCGGCTGCTAGAAAATTTTAAGTAATTCTTCACCATTGGGAGATTTGGCCAAAAACGATACATAGCAGGATATCTCAAAAAGTTGTGGACGGATTTGGACGAAGCTTGGTGGACCGTTTGGGTGTCTGACAAGGACAAATAGATCCGGGCTTCTGGTTGGCCATGGAACATCTCCAAATCGTGAAATGTTTTCATTTTCATACATGAATCATGTAATGTTCCAGAAATGTTTCTCGCAGTTTTCCTGAAATCTCTTGGCATATAATAATATTGTGTTCCTGGAAGGATATTTTGCGGCATTGTAAATTAATTTAGTCTCTTTGGGCCTGCATTATTGAACCTGATTTGAAGTGGAGTTTCCAGGATTCTTGTTCTTTCGATATTTTTCAACTTGTCCATGTTCATAAATTGTGCTGGAATCCTTTATCATTTGCAATGTAATAAATAAGTAAATTCGCATTTCCTCGGATTTTACTTGAATTTACTATGTATCAGGTATATTTTGGCATGTTCTATGTACGTTATATGTGATTGCACAGTAGAAACTGTTTTTCAGTCCAACAGTTTACATCGAATGATATTCCGCAGCTAATCTCTCGATCGTATCGTTTCACTTTCAGATTGGGTCTACAAACCAAGACAATCTCGCACTAAACTCTCCAAAAACATTGTCGACTGTCATAACGTTGAGAAAGTGCAGGAGGATAGTCAAGGTATTGAACACTCAAAGTGTGGTAAGTGAGTGTCAGATACCAGCTTGACCTCAAGGTGAATTTGTTAAATTATTTCGAGGCTTTCTCCACTGGATTATGAGTTTGGAGATAACTTTGTATGTATACCACCACTGACCGTTTGTTGTATTTCCAAACATTTATCCACCTTTCGATTTTTCTTCCCACAGCTCATTCAACTCCATCTCATGATAATCACATCACCTGCAACAGTGATGAAAGGGAGATATCATTACCTGTCCATCAGTTACAATTCTGCCCGACTTGCCCTACGACAAACTCATCCACAGTGTTTGCGACATCGATGTTTCAGATTGTCGCACAAGATAACCCATGTCGTTATAATCCAGTCTTGTTTCAGGACAACTTTGAAAATATTGAAAAGGGTCAATCCTTATGGCTGCAGGAACCTTCACAGCCAGTCCCTCTCGCTGTGCTGGGAAGTCCTCCACTGGAGCACGAGATAATCCCGTCGCAGTTGCAGAACCTTTTAGTTGTCCTCCAGCCACAATACCATCAGGTTTATGGAGCACATCCTGAGTGCACACATCGAGTGAAGAATAAAAGTCATAACGCAGGAAACATTTTACCAACTATTCAACCCCAAGGTCAACATGGGATTGACAACATTGCACTGGACAATCATCAACACCAGCCCAACAGGTAAGTTCACGGTAAAAACATCATTGTCTTGGACAACTTGAGGCAGGAATAAATAGCTCATTAACAACCTCTCTATTTTGTTTTCACAGTGACACCTGCAATTTCAACCCTTGCCTTTTAAATGAAGCTGATCGACAGCATGAAATGTTGCACTTTATGAACCACAATGTCCTTCAGACAAATGAAAATACCAACCAAGAAAGCACGGCGGCACTCAACTCCCACCGTGAGGCTAACCTCGCAACAGATTCTGAACCTCTAAACTCAGTTGAATTGATGGCAAGCTCTTTGCTATCTGATGTTGATTGGCACAAGTCAGCTGAACTGCCTGAAGAATATTTGCCAGCTGACTTTCAACACTTGCTGGAACTGCCTGCAATGTCTCTGCCAACCGACTCAAATGAGTCCATGAGGCGGCCTGTGGACTGTTTCAGTTTTCCAGCTGAGCTCAACTGGTCAGCAGAACTGTCAGACCTTTTGGTATCTGAAACCACATTCACGAGTAATCTTCCAGAATGAATACTAGCTGACTGATTCCTTCGGTTAACTTCAGGACTCGAATGCTCAGCCCTTTTCTTCTTGGATTTTGAATTGCTGACAAGCATCGAGACCTGTACCGAGCCTGATTTAGTTGTATATTATATTGATGAGTGCATGCCGATTCAGCACTGCAGATTCCATGTTAACAGCTTTGAGTCCATTTGGCAATAAATAACGTTTCTGTTTTCCAAGATTTTGACATCTCAAGTCTCTTTTGCTTCAATAAAATTGGCATAATCGGAACTTTACAATCGATGGGCGTTTATGGTCTTTTTGTAATACGAGAAACAGCCGCTCCACGTGGAGGTAGCCACGATGGGTCATTAATAACTTTATTATTTTTGCCAAAGGTGGATGGAGGTTATGTTTCTACACATGTCTGTTTGTCTGTGAGCACGATATCTCCAAAAGTATTGGACTGATTCAGACTAAACATGGTGGATAATTTGGGTGTCTGACAAGGCCGAATTGCTTGGATTTTAATGAAGATCCTGATCTAGATATGAGAATATTTTAATTTTTCAAGTGATTCTTCCCCATTGAGAGATAAACCCAAAAACAATGCTGAATAGAGCACGATATCTCAAAACGCTATTGACGGATTAATACATCACTCGGTGGATGAGTTGGGTCAGTAACAAGAACAATCCGAAGAGATTTTTGGTTCAGGTCCGGATGGTAGGCGCTCTATTGAGTGTCGTTCAAGTTGTTGTTGTTTCACCCCGGACAGTTCTCTCGATCAAGCCCACGTCAGGGAGACAGCCTATCGATCTCGCCGGAGTGACCCAGCGATCCCCCACATCCAGAATGGTGTACCCTCCACCATCACGAAGTCAGGATCACGAGAGAGTTAGAGAGAGAGTTAGAGAGAGAGAAAGGGAGAGAGAGAGAGAGAGAGAGAGAGAGAGAGAGAGGGAGAGGGAGAGAGAAAGAAAGGGAGAGAGAGAGAGAAAGGGAGAGAAAGAGAGAGAAAGAGAGGGAGGGAGAGAGAGAGAGAGAGAGAGAGAGAGAGAGAGAGAGATTTGAATTTTAGGGTCTTTTATTACAAAAGTATAAAAGAAAAACAAGTAACAAGTACAGATACATTCAAAGAACACCGCCCCCTTGCCAAATAATTAAATATCCTACAGCGCAGCATTGCCAGGGTGCCTCCGGTGCCCGGCAATACTGCAGTGCAGCTCATAGAGGCTGCATTGGGAGGGAGAGGTGTACGCTAATTGATCGATTAATTGTACAATTAAAATCAATAAAAGATTATCACAAAATATTTTCTTAATCAATTGGCTAATAGCATAACTAAACCACTAGTGCTTCATCCGAAGATGTATCTTTTAGAAATTTAATTGAATGTCATTAATAAAAAATTAAATAATTAATCGATTAATCAATAAATAATTAATCAATTATTCAATAAATAATTAATCGATTAAATGATTAATCAATAAATCAAAAATATCCTTGATAGCCACATCACTTGGTCACTGCCATGTCCAAATATTAGCTTCCCAGCTCAAAAGGTGCCTGAGGTATTGGCCAAATGAGAAAGAAAATAAATAAATGATTAATACTGAAAATAAATAAATACTAATCATTAAAAAATTAAATTATTAATCAATTCGGTCACAGAACACATAAACCACCACCATTTCATCAGAATCTGTAACTGATTATTTATTTATTTATTTTTGTAATTAATCGAATAATTAAATAATTAATCGATTAATTGATTAATTTATTAATCAATAAATCAAAAATATCCTTGATAGCCACATCACTTGGTCACTCATGTCCAAATATTAGCTTCCGAGCTCAAAAGGTGCCTGAGATATTGGCCAAATGAGAAAGAAAATAAATAAATGATTAATAATGAAAATAAATAAATAATAATCATTAAAAAATTAAATTATTAATCAATTCAGTCAGAGAACACATAAACCACCACCATTTCATCAGAATCTGTAACTTAAAAAAAATAAATTAGTCATTAATCGAATAATTAAATAATTAATCGATTAATTGATTAATTGATTCATAAATAAATCAAAAATAGCCATTGCAGGCAAATCACCTGGTCATTGGCATGTCCAAATATCAGCTTCCGAACTCAAAAGTTGGCTGAGTTAATGGTCAGAAGAGAAAGGAAATTTGATTAATTTAATAAGTACTTAATTAATCGCTTATAATTAAATAACTCCTCAATTAATTGATTAAACCAAAAACAAAAAATACAGTTTTTGACAAAGGAGTTCCTCACTATTGTGCCAAAATTTCAGCATCCTAGCTCAAAGGACGGCTGTGATATCGCCCGGACAAACAAACAAACAAGTACAGATACATTCAAAGTACACCGCCCCCATGCCAAATAATTAAATATCCTACAGCGCGGCATTGCCGGGGCGCGCAGTGCAGCTCATTGAGGCTGCATTGGGAGGGAGAGGTGTACACTAATTGATTGATTAATTGTATCATTAAAATCAATAAAAGATTATCACAAAATATTTTCTTCATCAATTGGCTAATACCACAACAAAACCACTAGTGCTTCATCCGAAGATGTATCTTTTAGAAATTTAATCAAATAAGTCATTAATAAAAAATTAAATAATTAATTGATTAATCAATAAGTAATTCATCGATTAATCAATAAATAATGAATCGATTAAATGATAAATCAATCAATCAAAAATATCCTTGATAGCCACATCACTTGGTCACTGTCATGTCCAAATATTATCTTCCCAGCTCAAAAGGTGCCTGAGATATTGGCCAAATGAGAAAGAAAATAAATAAATGATTAATAATGAAAATAAATAAAGAATTAATCATTAAAAAATTAAATTATCAATCAATTCGGTCACAGAACACATAAACCACCACCATTTCATCAGAATCTGTAACTGGGAAAAAAAATTTTTTTGTAATTAATCGAATAATTAAATAATTAATCGATTCATTGATTAATTGATTAATCAATAAATCAAAAATATCCTTGATAGCCACATCACTTTTTTTTTTTCTTTTTTTTTTTGTATACTGAATCAAGGCTCGTGAAAGAGCTAATATTTATTCCACAAACAAATCAACCAGACAAACAAAACAAACAAAAGGAGGGAGCGGAAGACAAGATGGGGAGAGGAGGGGAAGCAGACAAACACAACACCTGAGAGCAGGGAGAAGCGCGGGAGGGAGAGGGCCTGGGGGGAGGAGGCGTGGGAAGTGGGGGGGTGGGGGGGGAAAGGTATAAAACACAAGGAGACCAAAGACTACCAGGACAGAAGTTGGTATTTCAAAAAGGTGTAGGATTTTGGGTGAAATTAACGGGGGTAGAAAAGATCAAGGTTTTGGATGGGGGAAGATAAGAGATGGTGGTGAACAGCTGTTTTAAAGACCTGGAGGGTGGAGTGGGATTGAAGAGAGTGAGGGAGTTTGTTCCAGAGGCGGGAGAAAAGAGGAATGAAGGAGTGAAGGTGAGCAGAAAGTCTTGATTTTGGCAGTTTAACCATAAGAGGGTTGCAGGCAGATCTTGTGCGACCTGTATGAATATTTGGGGGACAGAGCCCAGAGAGAGCTGGGGGGGGGGGGCAAGGCCAGAGAGGAGTCGGTAGAAGACGGAAAGACTACCAACCTGCCTGCGGTGAGTGAGTGAAAGGCCCTTGGAGTTAGCTTCATCGCGGGAGATTCCAATGATTCTGAACGCTTTGGTTTCAACAGCGTGAAGACGAGCTAGGTGTGAGGCAGGAGCACCAGCCCAGAGGGGAGAGCTGTATTCCATTGAGCTGCGGATGAAAGCCTTGTATGTGGTGAGGAGCTCAGGTGTGCCAAGGAAGGACTTCACACGACGGAGGATGCCCAGTCGGCGACAGGCTTTGGAGGCCAGATTTGAAATGTGGTTTTCCCAGGAAAGATCATGGCAGATAGTGAGACCCAAAAGCTTGAGTGACAGAACTTCTTGGAGAGGATTATTCAGAAAGTGGATGGGAGGGTTGTCCAGTCGGTCTTTTCGGAGAGACATCGTAAGAGTTTGAGATTTGTCAGGATTGAAAGACATGTTCCACTTGTTTGCCCAGTCTGTGATTTTGTCCAGGTCTGCAGAGAGTGAGGAGGCTGCAGACTGCCGATCTGAGGGATGAGGAATGGAGCGACAGAGAGTAGAGTCGTCAGCAAAGAGATGGAGAGGATTTTCAATAGAGTCAGAGAGATCATTGATGAAGACCAGAAAAAGCACAGGGCCCAGGACACTGCCTTGGGGAACTCCAGCCTGAACGGGAAGAGGAGATGAGAGAAACCCATTCAGGGCCACACATTGACTACGACTAGAGAGGAAGTCCGCCAGCCATGCGTGGAGATTTCCATGGATACCAAAGGAGGAGAGTTTGGTGAGCAGAGCGGGGTGCCAGACCGTATCGAAGGCACATGATATGTCAAGACAGACAGCTCTAATTTCCTGTTTGGCATTGAGGACCTCCATCCATTGTTGAGAAAGCAGAAGCAGCATGTCCAGAGTAGAGTGACCAGGTCTGAAACCAAATTGATGGTCAGAGATCAAGCCATTGGAGAAGAGGAAAGATTTCATATCTGAAGCAATCATGGATTCCATGACTTTGCTGATAATTGGGAGAAGGCTGATTGGTCTGTAGTTGCTAGGATCTGTTTTTGCACCTTTTTTGTGCAAAGCGGTGATGTTGGCTGATTTCCAAGCAGATGGCAGATGACCTTGAGCAAAAGAGAGGGTGAAGAGAACAGAGAGAGGGAGTGAAAGAGCGGAAGAACATGATTTTAGGACCTGTGGGCTGATGCCGTCAGAACCAGTTGCAGAATCAGAGTCGAGGGTTGACAGAAACTTTTCCACCTTGTCAGGAGGAAAGGACACAGAGTCCAGGAGCAGCTGGGTGCGACTGGGTACGGTGGGTACAGAGAGGGATGGGTTTTCGACACAAGATTTAGAGGCAAACGCAGAGTTGAGGCATTCAGCTTTTTCACGTGCGGAGTCAGCCGTGTAGCCGTTTGAGGTGAGGGAGGGGATGGAGGGGGAACAAACACCAGAAACAGATTTGACCAGATGCCACCAGGATTTGGAAGAGGGAGACAGATAAGAGAGTTCGGTCTTGAGAACAGAGAGATATAGTTTCCTGGCTCTCCTGAGGGTGGACACACACTTGTTTCGGGCTTTGTGAAAGGAAATGAGATTTCCTTCCGTTGGATTTGCTTTCCAGGAGACGAAAGCAGGTTGTTTCTGGGCAACAGCCTCACCACAAGAATCCGTGTACCATGGACGGGAGGAAGGGTATGACAACTGAAGACTAGATGGGATAAATATGTGCATGAGAGAGAGCAATTTACTTTGGAAGAATTCCCAGGATGAGTTGATGTCAGAGGCGGTAGAGATGGGAGACCAGTCCAGATGATTGATGGCTGCTTGAAGACCGTGCCAGTTAGCCTGAGTGAAATGCCAGACTCGTCGACGCTGAGGAGGCTCTCTGAGAATGGTCAGAGAGATGTCCACTTTGACAAGCACATGATCAGATGTGCCGATTGGAGCAGAAGAAGAGCAGCAGACATTTTCAGGGAAGTTAGTCATAACCAAGTCCAGAAGAGAAGATGCTCCGTTGACTGAGATCCGGGTCGGGAAATTGACAGATTGTGTCAGTCCCAGTGAGTCGCAGAAGTCCTTTGCTGAAGAGCCATGGCTGGTGAGAGAGGTACCTACACCCAGCCAACTGGCATGGTGACAATTGAAATCACCACATATGAGGAAGAGAGAGTTGGGATGGGTAGAAAGAAGTTGGTCCATATTATCAGACAGCGAGATGTAGATGGAGTCATCACTGTTTGGTGGACGGTACAACACACATATGAACAAAAGGTGGGAGCGATGGGGAAGCCGTAGCCAAAGGTATTCCTGGGGGTGAGGTAGAGAGAAGGCAGTGTAGGGCGACTTGGTCACTCATGTCCAAATATTAGCTTCTGAGCTCAAAAGGTGGCTGAGATATTGGCCAAATGAGAAAGAAGATAAATAAATGCTTAATAATGAAAATAAATAAATAAGAATCATAAAAAAATTAAATTATTAATCAATTCGGTCAGAGAACACATAAACCACCACCATTTCATCAGAATCTGTAACTTAAAAAAAAATAAAAATTTTGTCATTAATCAAATAATTAAATAATTAATCGATTAATTGATTAATTGATTAATTAATAAATCAAAAATAGCCTTTGCAGCCAAATCACCTGGTTATTGGCATGTCCAAATATCAGCTTCCTAACTCAAAAGGTGCCTGAGTTAATGGTCAGAAGAGAAAGGAAATTTGATTTATTAAATAAGTACTTAATTAATCGCGAATAATTAAATAACTCTTCAATTAATTGATTAATCAAAAAACAAAAAATACTGTTTTTGAGAAAGGGCTTGCTCACTATTGTGCCGAAATTTCAGCTTCCTAGCTCAAAGGATGGCTGAGATATCGCCCGGACAAACAAACAAACAAACAAGAAAGAAAGAAAACAAACAAACAAAGAGTGAAAACTGAGTACTCCCTTTCAGCGTGCGTCACTGCGGACCCACTTCGGTGCCCTGCAATGACGATTTGCAATACCTGGAGATGGCATAGGAAAGGTGCGGTGCACAATACAATCGCAGTCAACAAAAAGATTTAAATCAAGGCACAGTTAGACATGAGATTAATTAGAGCACCACAAAAAGTTCATCTCCCTCCACCTTACACAGGACTTCAGCTATGCACCATTTTTGAACAAAGTGATTAACCCGAGAAGTCTCTCGGTAAAAGTGAAATTCAGTTTTAAGACGGGCAAACACAAAGCCTTCGAAGGCCAACAAAACACTGCATTCCTGTGAACTTATCCCGGAAACCCTAATCTCCCATGTAATATATATCGCGAGTTTCGCCTCAGCAAGCAAGAAATTAACAATTTGAGATCCGACATTCTCATTAGATACAGGCATGCAGTACACAAAATGATAGAAGGAAAAACAAAAACCGAAATTCCGGAAAGTATATTGCAGGAGTTGAAAAAGTGGAGCCAGCCTTTGGCATCCCACATATGTGTGGAAAGTGTCCTCGAGTGATGGCAAAAAGGGCATTCATCAGATAACACGAGGTTCATTCTTTTGAGAAACACGTTGGAAGGCAAGGAATAGTGTGCAAGCCTCCACTGTATGTCTCCGGCACGTTTAGACACAGGTGACGTGCACATCGAGGACCAGGTAGGAGAAGATGGAGCCCCTGCAGGCAGAAGACCTTTCCAGTCGGTGGTCAGTGGGCTATTGGGGTTAGTCGAAATGACAACATTAAGACATTGCACGTACAGAGTAGCCTTTGCACAGGCTTGTCGAGGCTTTGTGGAAGGAGCGCCAGAAAAACAAAAATCAGGGAAGTCAGGGTGCATCGTTTTTGTGTTTTGAACATCGTGTAGTGGAGGCCACGATAAATTAAAAGAGTTAAACACTTTAACAATTGAACGAATAAGTTGTCCAATTAGTCGAGCTGAGGTAACATTGCAAACTTCCAAAATCTGGTTAGGGGTCTGCCATCCAGAACAAGTATGGTTAACAAATTCCCTGACAAGGGAAAAACCAGATTCACTAAAGGATTCTGAGTATTGCGTTGCAATACATGTCCCTACCAAAGTTCAAAGTGCCATAACTTTGTCAAAAATGATCGAATATGTAAATTTATGCACGGCTGATGCTGGTTTTCAACCTTGATCTGAGGTATGCTGAGACACATGTGTGTCACGCCTCGCCTCGTTGATAAGCCTGCAAGGTCGCTCCGTGGAGCAACCTGCACGTGTTGCACTGTGTGAATTATAGGTTCATGCTTTAAAACGTCATAACTCTGAAACCATGTGATGCATGACGTCATGCTCGCTGCCTTTTTTTTCGTCATGGGTATGCGATTCTGCCTGCAAAGTTTGGCCTCGATCTGTTCAGCCGTTGCAGAGAAAAAGGGGTTTTTGTGTTTTCACGAAAAACAATATGGCGGCCGAACGACGTGACCTGTGACGTCATAATTATCATTAAGATATTCTACAGACCGAGTCCCCCCTTCGGTGAAAATTTGATCTCAATCGGTCCTATTATTGCGGAGAAATTTCTTTTTTGAAGGAAATTAAAACTTAAAATGGCACTGAGTGAAGGATCATCAGAATTATCAGAATTCCCAAAGTTCAAAGTGCCATAACTTTGTCAAAAATGATCGATACGTCTTGAAGTTCGAACTTGATCTGTAACTTATCATGAGGAAACCATATGCCAAGTTTGAAATTATTTGCATTAAGAGTTTAGAAAAAAAAGTCCGGAAAACTGTTCTTTGCGTGACGGACTGACAGACTGACAGACTGACAGACTGACGGACAGACGGACAGACGGACAGACGGACAGACGGAGGGACGGCGTGTCAACCTATAGTCCCGTCCGGTGTACACCGGTAGGGGACTACTAAGATACAGTACAAGTCATTGATTATTGGGATTATTGCTCACATGCCCAGCAAGGATCAGGACATCACTTGCGTTATTGAAGGTTGTTCGAATTCTAAACTGAGGCTGGAGGTTCCTTGAGGATGAGCGATGAGGATGAGCCAGCTTGATGACCAACAAGATGGACGATACAACCATGGAAACGGATCAACCGTTCGGAATCCAATACAAAAGCTCCCAGGTAATCGGGTGTATTTTCCTTTTCATCATTGCCAGAGTTCTCAAGTTTCATTTTATCCTTTCACAACACTCACAAACATTATTCTGTGTATAACTGAGAATGAGGAAAAGAGCCGATCAGGGTTGAGAGCCGCACTCTTAATAAAGTCCTTATAAAGAGCCGCAGGTTCCAAACCACTGTTCTGCCAAGACACCTGAAACAAGACCAAAAGTCTAACAGCGGCGTAGACGGGCGTGTAAAATATTATCAACCACAAACACATATGTTTAGCTTTTTAAACAGTCGCTAATGCCGTGTATAACATTAAACAAAGAAATTTGGAGGATCCCGACATCCGTGAGGGAGGTTTTCTTACAGAACTGTGGGAAGATCTACTGTACTCTAGATTATACCCCACAAGGTTTGGGTAAATAACATGACCGTTCCTGGCGGTAATGTGACGTTTTTCGAAGCGAACTTTTGAAACTCGCTCCTGCTGTTTAACACGAAACTGAAAGGGAGAAGCCCGGGTTGTGCTCATTTACCAAGCAGTTACCTAGCACTTGCCAAGCCAGCCGTTCCTTAACGGGTTTGAATGGAGTGCTTGCCCGAATGCTTAAACCACTTGGCGATCTCTCCACAAGAAACTTGGTAAATGAACACACACCCAATGTCCCTGTCAGATAGATCGACTGTAACCATAGATCGACTGTAATCTATATACCCCATAAGACGAATGACTCTTCCTGCCGCTGCCGTCGTGAGCGGGTGTACGCCAACTAATAAATTAAAATGTCGGTCGGTTGACTCGGTGGAGTCAGCCGTCGTCATGACATCATAGACGTAATGACGCAACGGACATACAACTGACAGAACGGGTTTTTCAACTTCCAGTACGTTTGCAGTCGCGACGAAGAGATTAGTGTTATAAATAGATTTACTAAAGCGCGGCGTTACGCGCGCTGCTTGTGAGCAAGGAGGAAGCGGACAAGCGGTAACATATAAACGTCTTTATTGTAAGACTACACTGTAACACTGAACTCCTCCGGGCTGGTCGCCCGGTGTATATCATGAGGCCACGCCTACCCCTCGGGCGTGGCCACCGCCCACTTGGTGCGTGGAATGATGTCACCACGCCAGTGGGCTTTTGTGTCCGCCACACGCGCCCCCCCAGAATTCCCGCGCACCTGGAGGGCCAGTTTGCGGGGCAGACTAATGACCCGGCCGAACCGCCCCCTGGCGATCGGCGGCGTCCGGGGTGCAGGGATAACAGGTGGGATGCCCCTGGCTGCCCCTGGGATGGGTGCAGGACCGGGGGGCGCCGTGGCGGCGGGGCTGGGCGGTGCCGGGGGTCCGCCCGCAGGAGGGCGGCCCCGACGTGGGGGTCGGGCCACTGGCGGTGGATGGTCCACATCGAGGTGGGCCGGCTTGAGGCGGTCTACCGAAACGCGGTCAGGAGTACCGCCGATGTCCAGGGTGAAGTGCTTCGCCCCGGTCTCCAGCACGCGGAAAGGCCCGTCGTACGGGGGCCGCAGTGGTGTCCGATGGGCATCGTGGCGGACGAAGACGTACTCCGCCGTGCGAAGCTCCGCGGCGACGTGCGTCGGTGGGTGCCCGTGGCATGCCGTTGGCACCGGGGCGAACCTCTGGGCGGTCTCTTGCAGAGCGGAGCGCTGCTGTGCCGCGGACCATGGTGCCGTGGAGTCGGGGAGGAACTCGCCCGGCACCCGCAGCGGTTGCCCGAAGACCAACTCCGCCGCGGATGCGCGCAGGTCCTCCTTGGGCGCCGTCCGGAGGCCCAGCAGGACCCAGGGGAGCCTGTCGACCCAGCCGCCGTCGCGAAGGGTGGCCCGGAGCGCGGCCTTCAATGAGCGGTGAAATCGCTCACACAGGCCGTTAGCCTGGGGGTGGTAGGCCGTGGTTCGGTGCAGCCGGACCCCGAGCCCCTGCGCAACCGCCCCCCAGAGCTCCGAGGTGAACTGGGAGCCACGGTCGGATGAGATGTCTGAGGGGGTGCCGAACCGGGCGACCCAGGTGGCGATGAAAGCCTGCGCGACATCGGCCGCCGTTGTCGATGCCAAGGGCGCGGCCTCCGGCCACCGGGTGGTGCGGTCCACCATGGTGAGGACGTAGGTGAAACCCCGCGAGGGGGGCAGAGGTCCCACCAGGTCCACGTGGACGTGGTCAAACCGGCGTTCCGGCACCGTGAACGGGGCCAACGGGGCCTGGGTGTGCCGGTGCACCTTGGCGCGCTGGCACGCGAGGCACGTCCTGGCCCAGCCGCGGATGGCCTTCCGGAGGCCATGCCAGACGAACTTGTCGGCGATCAGCCTTTGGGAGGCCCTCGCGCCCGGGTGGGACAGGCCGTGGATGGCGTCAAACACCTGGCGCTGCCAGCCCGCGGGCACAATGGGGCGAGGACGCCCGAGGGAGACGTCGCACAAGAGGGCCGCGCCCGCGCCTTCGAACGGCACCTCGGTGACGCGGAGGCCCGTGACGGCGGCCCGCAAGGCCTGGACGTCGGGGTCAGCGGCCTGGTCCGCTGCCATCCGGGCATAGTCGATGCCGAGGTGGACTGCGTGGGCGACGGCCCGGGAAAGGCAATCCGCCACCGGGTTGTCCTTCCCCGCGACGTGCTGGATGTCCGTCGTGTACTCAGACACGGCCGAGAGGTGACGCTGCTGCCGGGCCGACCACGGCTCGGTGACCTTGCCCATCGCGAAGATCAGCGGCTTGTGGTCGACGAAGGCAGTGAACGCCCGGCCCTCGAGCAGATGGCGGAAGTGCCTGACCGCCAAGTGAAGTCCGAGCAACTCGCGGTCGAAGGTACTGAAACGGCGTTCGGGCGGGCGAAGCTGCCGGCTAAAGAACGCCAGCGGTTGCCAAGCTCCACGCACCCATTGCTCGTGCACCGCGCCCACCGCGTAGTCCGAGGCATCGGTGGTGAGGGCGATCGGTG
The DNA here is from genome assembly GCF_964187855.1 of Myxine glutinosa. Classification (NCBI taxonomy): domain Eukaryota; kingdom Metazoa; phylum Chordata; class Myxini; order Myxiniformes; family Myxinidae; genus Myxine; species Myxine glutinosa. The sequence continues at coordinate 334,963,996 of NC_136261.1, forward strand.
CATCGGGCGCCGGGTGCGTGAGCATGGTGGCGTTAGCCAAGGCGAGCTTCGCGCCCGTGAACGCCGTGTCCATCTGCTCGGTCCAGGTAACGTCGCCTTTGCCCGGCTTACCTCGGAGAGCTTCGTGCAGGGGGTGCAGGAGCTGGGCGATACGGGGCAGGAACCGATGGTAAAAGTTCACCATGCCCAGGAACTCCTGCAGCCCTCTGATCGTGCGGGGGCGCGGAAACCCCTTCACCGCCTCCACCTTGGCCGGCAGGGGGACGGCTCCGTGCCTGGTGACACGGTGCCCCAGAAAATCGATTGTGGCGGCGCCGAACCGGCACTTTGCGGGGTTCACAATCAGGCCATGCTGGCCCAGGCGTTCGAAGAGCGTGCGGAGGTGGCGTAGGTGCTCTTCGCGGGACGAGCTGGCGACGAGGATATCGTCCAGGTAGACGTAGACAAAATCCAAGTCGCGCAGGACGCTGTCCATCAGTCGCTGGAACGCCTGAGCCGCATTCTTCAGACTGAAGGGCATGCGCAGGAACTCGAAGAGTCCGAATGGCGTGATGACCGCCGTCTTCGGGATGTCCTCCGGCCTGACGGGGACCTGATGGTAGCCGCGTATGAGGTCCACCTTCGAGAAGAAGGACCTGCCCGCCAAACGGGCGGAAAAGTCCTGAATGTGGGGGACGGGGTAGCGGTCGGGAGTCGTGGCGTCATTGAGACGGCGATAGTCCCCGCACGGTCGCCATCCCCCGCCGGGCTTCGGCACGATGTGCAGCGGCGACGCCCAAGCGCTCTCTGAGCGCCGAACGATGCCGAGTCGCTCCAGGGTAGCGAACGCCGCTTTTGCCACCGCCAGCTTCGTCGGCTCGAGGCGGCGTGCCCGGGCGTAGACCGGTGGCCCGACGGTGGGGATGTGATGGGCCACCCCGTGCTTGACGGCCCCCGCCGAGAAGGTGGGCCGCGTGAGGGCCGGGAAGCCGGCGAGGAGGCGGGTGAATGCGTCCGCTGCCGGAAGCGTACAGACCAACGTGGCCGGAACCGAATCGTTCGGCAAGCCGCTTGGCAAGCCGCTCGTTGAGCTGGGCAACGCACAAGCGAGCGAGCTGAACGTCTCGGCCTGGACAAGCCGTCTGCGCTTGACGTCGACCAGGAGCCCATTAGCGCACAGGAAGTCCGCGCCAAGCAGTGCCATGGGCACGTCGGCGGTGACGAACGTCCATCGGAAAACCTGCCCTCCAAACCGCAGAGAGAGGCAGCGTTTTCCGTACGTACGGATGGGCGTCCCGTTCGCGGCAAGCAGCGCGGGGCCCCCACCCGCGGCATGCTTGTCTGACGTGCCGGCGGGAATGACACTCACCTGCGCTCCCGTGTCGCACAGGTAACGGTGCCCGGAGAAGGTGTCCGTTATGAACAGCAGGCTGCTCGAACGGCCGGCGCTCATCGCCACAATTGAGCGCCGGCCCGGGCGTTTCCCGACCCGTTGAAGGAGCACGGCGGATGACACCGCCGAGCTTCGTGGCCGAACTTGGCGTGGAACCAGCACCAGGTGGTGGAGCTGGAGGAGCGCGGCTGACTCCGCCAGGCCGGTGGAGTCGACGGGTTTCCCCGCGGTGGCGGTTTTCGCCGCGGCGGTGGACGGGGCGTGGCGGCGTTCACGAGGTGCGTATCAGCATGCTGCTGAACATCAGCGTGCTGTAGAAGATGATGCTGTGGAACATGCTGCTGAACATCAGCGTCGAAGGCCGTGACGGCCACGCCAACGCTCGCCCGCGTGTCCGAAGCGGCGAAGTACTTGTCCGCCTCGGCCGCCAATGCTCGGGGTTCCGTTAGCCCGGTCCCGGCCAACGCGAGGCGAACCTGCGCTGGAAGTTGGCGACGGAAAAGCGCCCGGAATAGCGAACCGGGGGCTTTGTTGCCCAACAGTGACAGCATATGGTCCATTCGGACCGACGGGCGCGTCTCACCGAGCTCGGGGAGATCCAGGAGGCGGTCGGCCCGTGCGTCGTCCGTGAGGCTGAACGTGGCTAGGAGTAGCCGCTTGAGTGCCTCGTACTTGTGGCCGTCCGGTGGGTGGCGAAGGACGGACACAACTCGAGCGGCCGTGCCGGGCCCGAGGGAGGCGACGACGTGGCAATAGCGTGTGTCATCGCCGGTGAGGTGCCGAAGCTGAAATTGGGCTTCGGCCTGGACGAACCAGACTTCGGCCTGAGCCTCCCAAAATTCCGGAAGTTTGACGAAGTCGGCCATGGCGATGGCGTCGCGTGTGGAAGGATCGCTCCGGCAGATCCAACGTCGAGGGTCACCAGTAAAGCACGGCGTTACGCGCGCTGCTTGTGAGCAAGGAGGAAGCGGACAAGCGGTAACATATAAACGTCTTTATTGTAAGACTACACTGTAACACTGAACTCCTCCGGGCTGGTCGCCCGGTGTATATCATGAGGCCACGCCTACCCATCGGGCGTGGCCACCGCCCACTTGGTGCGTGGAATGATGTCACCACGCCAGTGGGCTTTTGTGTCCGCCACATTACTGTAATATTAGCGTTACGTTATCATTATTTCAAAAATGATTTTACCATTAAAAAACCGAGGCTAATTCCTGACTTCCTTGGTTATTAGTATTCGTGCTGAACACCGCTCATCATTGATCATGAACCGCACACCGCTTCAATCCATCAACCTTCCTTTCACGACATTGGGATTAAAGTATTATGGTTATATTTTCTATATTATTATTACGAAAACGATACAACTGAAACGACACACTACTGTATGAAGAAACCTGGGCTAATTTGTCCGAAGCGGTCCGAAGGTGAAGCATAACGCCTGAGGCCTATACGTGCCGTACGGTTTTGTTGGAAGAGCGGAAACGCCGATGCTTTCGATATCTGATGGTCATTTTAACAATCGGTTTGTTTGTGGTTCACACTGAGTGAAAAACATCAAGGTAGAGCATGGCGATTGTGACATATGACAGGTTCGACAATAAGTTCGGCCTGAACGGCATATAAATCAAAATGGCGACGTGTGTCGAGTCAGCTGCCATACCGCCGTAATAACATCAGACGTAATTACATCACCCTGTCATGTGAAGTGACCAGATCCTCAGCTCTGATTGGTATAAGTTTGAGGGGACATACATACGGACGGACAAACAGTTCGAGACGGCTTCGACCGATAGGCGACACATTAAAAACATGAAATTATATATTACGCCCGTCCGTCAGTCCGTCAGTCCGGCAGCAGACTTAAATTCGACACTATAAGAGAACCTTCTGTGTGTGTGTGTGTGTGTGTGTGTGTGTGTGTGTGTGTGTCTCTGTCTGTCGGTCTGTGTGTATGTTTGTGTTTGTGTGTGTGTGTGTGTGTGTGTGTGTGTGTGTCTGTCTGTGTGTGGATGTGCGTCTGTCTGTGTGTGTGTGTCTGTCTGTGTGTGTATATGCGCGTGTGTGTGTCTGTCTGTGTGTGTATGTGTGTGTGTGTGTGTGTGTGTCTGTGTATGTATGTGCGTGTGTGTGTCTGTCTGTGTGTGTATGTGCGTGTGTGTGTGTCTGTCTGTGTGTGTGTGTGTGTCTGTGTGTGTGTCTGTGTGTGGATGTGCGTCTGTCTGTGTGTGTGTATGTCTGTATGTGTGTATGTCTGTGTGTGCATGTGTGTGTGTGTGTGTGTGTGTCTGTGTTGCTATTTTTCTCAGAGATGGCTGAACGGATCTTTGTCAAACTTTCAGAGGTTTATCCATGAGTGCCGGAGAGTGTTTTAAGGGGGAATTAATTTTGAAAAAAAAAAATTTGTTTTTTTTGGAATTCTTTTTAGATCACTTTATAGTACCTGAGCCTTTGTATAGCTGTATAAAAGGTGATATTAAATTGTCCCCAATTGGTGTGCGTGTGTGTAATATCATATTAAATAATAATTTTCCTTATTCGGTGCAGGTAGAGAAGTGTTTTATGCACGTGCAAAAAAAATAGAAAAAAAAATCAAATATATTTCTTCAAAACGCCAAAAGGATCAGAACATCACCGGGAAACGTCGGGTATTCCTGCTAGTTCACAATAAATAAAGGATTATAATATAAAGTAGTTGATACTTTTGCGTCAGTGCACGTTGCGTCTTCGAGGTACCTGCGTCGTTACCCAGCGACGACATAAACAAATTGACGTCGTAAACATTTACAGTTGGCACACTTCGCCGACGCTTTTTGGAAACCTCCTCAAAGACAAGCGAGACGTATAGAGGAAGAAAATAACGGCGGAGAACGGGAAAGTCTAACCTCGGTGGTGGAAAGGAATCCGAGTTCGACAGAGGGAGATAAACGGCAGGTGCATTAAATATTTTGTGCAGGTCAGTATCGCTGTCATGTGCCTTTTTCTCAGGGATGGTTTCTGTCTGGCCACGTTCCCATAAAGCCTAGACTTGTGAAATGCTGCAGAGACAGTTGTCCTTCCGGTAGGTTCTCCCATCCCAGCCAAGCAACTCTGTAGTTCTGTCGGTATGGCCATCGGGTTCTATTTTTACTCCCGCCAGGGGGTAATGCATTCGATCGTGTCCGTCCGTGTGTGTGTGTGTTCGTGTGTTTGTGAACAAGATATCTGGAAAAGTTCTGAACGGATTTGGATGAATGTTGGTGGGATGATTGCCCTTGGGATAAGGAAGAATTGATTAGTTTTTGGTGAAGCTCAGGATTTTATTCCGGATCCAGGAATTTTTTGAAGGATTTTTTACCATTGGAAGATCGGGCTCCAACTTGACCCACGGCGGGAGTATGCGCTCCACTGAGTGGCGTTCCAGTTTTATTTTGTGTACAAGATCGAGGCTCGTGTAAGAGCTAACATTAGTCACCTAAAAACAAACAGACACAAAAAACATATGATCAAGGAAGCGAGAGACAAGATGGGCAGAGAGAGGGAAGAACAGAAGTGCAACAGGAGAGAACAGGGACATTGGGAGATCTATGGGAGGGAGAGGGCTTGGGGGGAGGGGGTGGGAGAGGTTAAAAAAAAAACACATGGACACTGCTAGGACTTCCAAGAAAGAAGTCGGTATTTCAAAAGAGTGGATCTGGGGTGAATTAACGAAGGTAGAAAAGATCTAGGTTTTGGATGGGGGAAGATAAGAGATGGTGGTGAACAGATGTTTTAAAGACCTGGAGGGAGGAGGAGGACCAAGGTCCTTCTTGCCCAGTTGCTCAGTTTGGTTGGACGCCTCGCTCTAGGAAGAGTCAGGGTCGTTCCATATTTTTTCCATTAAGTAATGATGCAGCTTACCATGCTCTTGGGAACTTTCAACACTCCAGAAATTGTTTATACCCTTCCCCAGATCTATGCCTCCTCACAATTCTATCTCGGATTGCTCCAAACGGTTCCTTGGACTTCATGGTAGAGTTCCTGCTCTGACATGCACTTTTTATATTATATTATATATTATATTATACACACATATATAATATCTAATATATATAAAGCATATTGCATTTCGACCTCTCCTGTCAACTTTTCCATCAATTTCAATCATTCTCCTTATCCCAGCAGCTGAGCAGATCGAGATGCCGCCGATTCGTGGCCAGAAAGAGCACATCAAGCGACCAATGAATGCATTCATGGTGTGGGGACGTTGTCACCGCAAGCAAATGGCCAAGGAAATGCCGGGAGCGAGCAATATCGAGGTGAGCAAGGCCCTGGGAGCAGCGTGGCGTTCCATCACGGAGCAGGAGAAACGTCCATACTATGAAGAGTCCCACAGGCTGAAACTTGAACATGATAAGATGTATCCGAGTAAGTTCTTATTCATTAATTTCGCCACCCAAGGTGGATGGACGTTATGTTTTCACCCTGGCTGTTTGTTTGTCTGTCTGTGAACAGGATATCTCAAAACGTTGTGGGCGGATTCGAACAGAATTTAACAGAGATGTAGCGCACGTCACAAGGGCGAAATGATTAGATTTTGGTGAAGATCCGGATTCGGATCCGGCTACTAGAAAATTTTAAGTAATTCTTCACCATTGGGAGATTTGGCCAAAAACGATACACTGCAGGATATCTCAAAAAGTTGTGGACGGATTTGGACGAAGCTTGGTGGACCGTTTGGGTGTCTGACAAGGACAAATAGATCCAGGCTTCTGGTTGGCCATGGAACATCTCCAAATCGTGAAATGTTTTTAGTTTCATCTTCAAATCGTAAAATGTTTTCAGTTTCATCTCCAAATCGTGAAATGTTTTCATATTCATACATGAATCATGGAATGTTCCAGAAATGTTTCTCGCAGTTTCCTGAAATCTCTTGGCATATAATAATATTGTGTTCCTGGAAGGATATTTTGCGGCATTGTAAATTAATTTAGTCTCTTTGGGCCTGCATTATTGAACCTGATTTGAAGTGGAGTTTCCAGGATTCTTGTTCTTTCGATATTTGTCAGCTTGTCCATGTTCATAAATTGTGCAGGAATCCTTTATCATTTGCAATGTAATAAATAAGTAAATTCGCATTTCCTCGGATTTTACTTGAATTTACTATGTATCAGGTATATTTTGGCATGTTCTATGTACGTTACATGTGATTGCACAGTAGAAACTGTTTTTCAGTCCAACAATTTACATCGAATGATATTCCGCAGCTAATCTCTCGATCGTATCGTTTCACTTTCAGATTGGGTCTACAAACCAAGACAATCTCGCACTAAACTCTCCAAAAACATTGTCGACTATCATAACGTTGAGAAAGTGCAGGAGGATAGTCACGGTATTGAACACTCAAAGTGTGGTAAGTGAGTGTCAGATACCAGCTTGACCTCAAGGTGAATTTGTTAAATTATTTCGAGGCTTTCTCCACTGGAGTATGAGTTTGGAGATAACCTTGTATGTATACCACCACTGACCGTTTGTTGTATTTCCAAAACATTCATCCAACTTGCGATTTTTCTTCCCACAGCTCATTCAACTCCATCTCATGATAATCACATCACCTGCAATAGTGATGAAAGGGAGATATCATTACCTGTCCATCAGTTCCAATTCTATCTGACTTGCCCTACGACAAACTCATCCACGGTGCTTGCGACATCTGTGTTTCAGAGTGTCGCACAAGATAACCCATGTAGTTCTGTTCCAGTCTTGTATCAGGACAACTTTGAAAATATTGAGAAGGGTCAATGCTTATGGCTGCAGGAACCTTCACAGCCAGTCCCTCTCGCTGTGCTGGGAAGTCCTCCACTGGAGCACGAGATAATCCCGTCGCAGTTGCAGAACCTTTTAGTTGTCCTCCAACCACAATACCATCAGGTTTATGGAGCATCTCCTGAGTGCACACATCGAGTGAATAATATAAGTCAGAACGCAGGAAACATTTTACCAACTATTCAACCCCAAGGTCAACATGGGATTGATAACATTGCACTGGACAACGATCAGCACCAGCCCAACAGGTAAGTTCACTGTAAAAACATCATAGCCGTGGACAACCTGAGGCAGGAATAAATAGCTCATTAACAACCTCTCTATTTTGTTTTCACAGTGGTACCTGCAATTTCAGCCCTTGCCTTTTAAATGAAGGTGATCGACAGCATGAAATGTTGCACTTTATGAACCACAATGTCCTTCAGACAAATGAAAATACCAACCAAGAAAGCACGGCGGCACACAAATCCCACCGTGAGGCTAACCTCGCAACAGATTCTGAACTTCTAAACTCAGTCGAATTGATGGCAAGCTCTTTGCTATCTGATGTTGATTGGCACAAGTCAGCTGAACTGCCTGAAGAATATTTGCCAGCTGACTTTCAACACTTGCTGGAACTGCCTGCAATGTCTCTGCCAACCGACTCAAACGAGTCCGTGAGGCGGCCTGTGGACTGTTTCAGTTTTCCAGCTGAGCTCAACTGGTCAGCAGAACTGTCAGACCTTTTGCTATCTGAAACCACATTCATGAGTGAACTTCCAGAATGAATACTAGCTGACTGATTCCTTCGGTTATCTTCAGGATTCGAATTTCTTCTTGGATTTTGAATTGCTGACAAGCATCGAGACCTGTACCGAGCCTGATTTAGTTGTTTATTATATTGATGTGTGCATGCAGATTCAGCACTGCAGATTCCATGTTAACAGCTTTGAGTCCATTTGGCAATAAATAAAGTTTCTGTTTTCCAAGATTTTGACATCTCAAGTCTCTTTTGCTTCAATAAAATTGGCATAATCGGAACATTACAATCGATGGGCATTTATGGTCTTTTTGTAAAACGAGAAACAGCCGCTCCACGCGGAGGTAGCCACGGTGGGTCATTATTACCTATATTATTTTTGCCAAAAGTGGATGGAGTTTATGTTTCTCCACCTGTCTGTTTGTCTGTGAGCACGATACCTCCAAAAGTATTGGACTGATTCAGACTAAACATGGTGGATAATTTTGGTGTCTGACAAGGACGAATTGATTTGATTTTAATGAAGATCCTGATCTAGATATGAGAACATTTTAATTTTTCAAGTGATTCTTCCCCATTGAGAGATAAACCCAAAAACAATACTGAATAGAGCACGATATCTCAAAACGCTATTGACGGATTAATACAAAACTTGGTGGATGAGTTGGGTAAGTAACAAGAACAAGCCGAAGAGATTTTTGGTTCAGGTCCGGATGGTCAGCGCTCTACTGAGTGTTGTTCAAGTTGTTGTTGTATAGCCCTGGACAGTTCTCTCGAACAAGCCCACGTCATGGAGACAGCCGATCGATCTCGCCGGAGTGACCCAGCGATCCCCCACATCCAGGATGGTGTACCCTCCACCATCATGAAGTCAGGATCACGACAGAGTTAGAGACAGTCAGAGAGAGAGAGTTAGAGAGATAGAAAAGGAGAGAGAGAGAGAGAAAGGGAGAGAGAAAGAGAGAGAGAGAGAAAGAGAGAGAGAGAAAGGGAGAGAGAAAGAAAGGGAGAGAGGGAGAAAGGGAGAGAGAAAGAAAGGGAGAGAGAGAGAAATGGAGAGAAAGAGAGAGAAAGAGAGAGAGACTTTTTGTGCCCTTTTATTATAAAAATATAAGCCATTACACAAAGCCGTTGTAAGCAAAGCAACCAGTTTAAAGAAACATTTCGTAAGGATCATGAATTCACCAAAAGGAGCAAAGGATATTTAAAGGAAACCAGCAAGTATAAAAATTTTACAAACCAAAGGTGAAGACACAAACAAAAACCACAAACAATTTTTAAAGGAAATGCTCATGCAAGAGCTATGAAGACATCAAGAGCAAATTAAGCGTTTAATTAAATTAAGCGAAAAAATTGAGAGAGGGAGAGAGAGAGAGGGAGAGAGAGGGAGAAAGAGAAAGAGAAAGAGAGAGATTTGAATTTTAGGGTCTTTTATTACAAAAGTATAATAGAAAAACAAGTATTACAATAGCAGTCAACAAAAGTAATTAAATCAAGGAACAGAAAGACATGAGATTAATTAGAGCAGCAAAAGAAGTTCATCTCCCTCCACCTTACACAGGACTTCAGCTTTGCACCATTTTTGAACAAAGTGATTAACCCGAGAAGTCTCTCGGTAAAAGTGAAATTCAGTTTTAAGACGGGCAAACACAAAGCCTTCGAAGGCCAACAAAACACTGCATTCCTGTGAACTTATCCCGGAAACCCTTCTCTCCCGTGTAATATATATCGCGAGTTTCGCCTCAGCAAGCAAGAAATTAACAATTTGAGATCCGACATTCTCATTAGATACAGGCATGCAGTACACAAAATGATAGAGGGAAAAACAAAAACCGAAATTCCGGAAAGTATATTGCAGGAGTTGAAAAAGTGGAGCCAGCCTTTGGCATCCGACATATGTGTGGAAAGTGTCCTCGAGTGATGGAAAAAAGGGCATTCATCAGATAACACGAGGTTCATTCTTTTGAGAAACACGTTGGAAGGCAAGGAATAGTGTGCAAGCCTCCACTGTATGTCTCCGGCACGTTTAGACACAGGTGACGTGCACATCGAGGACCAGGTAGGAGAAGATGGAGCCCCTGCAGGCAGAAGATCTTTCCAGTGGGTGGTCAGTGGGCTATTGGGGTTAGTCGAAATGACAACATTAAGACATTGCACGTACAGAGTAGCCATTGCACAGGCTTGTCGAGGCTTTGTGGAAGGAGCGCCAGAAAAACAACAATCAGGGAAGTCAGGGTGCATCGTTTTTGTGTTTTGAACCTCGTGTAGTGAGTGGAGGCCACGATAAATGAAAAGAGTTAAACACTTTAACAATTGAACGAATAAGTTGTCCAATTAGTCGAGCTGAGGTAACATTGCAAACTTCCAAAATCTGGTTAGGGGTCTGCCATCCAGAACAAGTATGGTTAACAAATTCCCTGACAAGGGAAAAACCAGATTCACTAAAGGATTCTGAGTATTGCGTTGCAATACATGTCCCTACCAAAGTTCAAAGTGCCATAACTTTGTCAAAAATGATCGAATATGTAAATTTATGCACGGCTGATGCTGGTTTTCAAACTTGATCTGAGGTATGCTGAGACACATGTGTGTCATGCCTGGCCTCGTTGATAAGCCCGGAAGGTCGCTCCGTGGAGCAACCTGCACGTATTGCACTGTGTGAATTATAGGTTCATGCTTTAAAACGTCATAACTCTGAAACCATGTGACGCATGACGTCATGCTCGCAGACTTTTTTTTCGTCATGGGTATGCGATTGTGCCTGCAAAGTTTGGCCTCGATCTGTTCAGCCGTTGCAGAGAAAAAGGGGTTTTCGTGTTTTCACGAAAAACAATATGGCGGCCGAACCACGTGACCTGTGCTGTCATAATCACCATTAAGATATTCTCCCGACCGAGTCCCTCCAGCGGTGAAAATTTGATCTCAATCGGTCCTATTATTGCAGAGAAATTGTTTGTTAAAGGAAATTAAATGTTAAAATGGCACTGAGTGAAGGATCATCAGAATTATCAGAATTCCCAAAGTTCAAAGTGCCATAACTTTGTCAAAAATGATCGATACGTCTTGAAGTTCGAACTTGATCTGTAACTTATTATGAGGAAACCATATGCCAAGTTTGATATCATTAGCATTAAGAGTTTAGAAACAAAGTCCGGAAAACTGTTCTTTGTGTGACGGACTGACAGACTGACAGACGGACGGACTGACAGACTGACAGACTGACAGACTGACGGACAGACGGACAGACGGACAGACGGACAGACGGAGGGACGGCGTGTAAACCTATAGTCCCGTCCGGTGTACACCGGTAGGGGACTAATAAGATACAGTTCAAGTCATTGATTATTGGGATTATTGCTCACATGCCCAGCAAGGATCAGGACATCACTTGCGTTTTTGAAGGTTGTTCGAATTCTGAACTGAGGCTGGAGGTTCCTTGAGGATGAGCCATGAGGATGAGCCAGCTTGATGACCAACAAGATGGACGATACAACCATGGAAACGGATCAACCGTTCGGAATCCAATACAAAAGCTCCCAGGTAATCGGGTGTATTTTCCTTTTCATCATTGCCAGAGTTCTCAAGTTTCATTTTATCCTTTCACAACACTCACAAACATTATTCTGTGTATAACTGAGAATGAGGAAAAGAGCCGATCAGGGTTGAGAGCCGCACTCTTAGTAAAGTCCTTATAAAGATCCGCAGGTTCCAAACCACTGTTCTGACAAGACACCTGAAACAAGACCAAAAGTCTAACAGCGGCGTAGACGGGCGTGTAAAATATTATCAACCACAAACACATATGTTTAGCTTTTTAAACAGTCGCTAATGCCGTGTATAACATTAAACAAAGAAATTTGGAGGAATCGCGACATCCGTGAGGTAGGTTTTACTTACAGAACTGTGGGAAGATCTACTGTACTCTATATTATACCCCACAAGGTTTGGGTAAATAACATGACCGTTCCTGGCGCTAATGTGGCGTTTTTCGAAGCGAACTTTTGAAACTCGCTCCTGCTGTTTAACACGAAACTGAAAGGGAGAAGCCCGGGTTGTGCTCATTTACCAAGCAGCTAGCTAGCGCTTGCCAAGCCAGCCGTTCCTTAACGGTTTTGAATGGAGTGCTTGCTCGAATGCTCAAACCACTTGGCGATCTCTCCACAAGAAACTTGGTAAATGAACACACACCCAATGTTCTTGAGACCCGACCATAGATCGACTGTAATCTATATACCCCATAAGACGAATGACTCTTCCTGCCGCTCCCGTCGTGAGCGGGTGTACACCAACTAATAAATTAAAATGTCGGTCGGTTGACTCAGTGGAGTCAGCCGTCGTCATGACATCATAGACGTAATGACGTAACGGACATACAACTGACAGAACGGTTTTTCAACTTCCAGTACGTTTGCAGTCGCGACGAAGAGATTAGTGTTATAAATAGATTTACTGTAATATTAGCGTTACGTTATCATTATTTCAAAAATGATATTACCATTAAAAAACCGAGGCTAATTCCTGACCTGACTTCCTCGGTTATTAGTATTCGTGCTGAACACCGCTCATCATTGATCATGAACCGCACACCGCTTCAATCCATCAACCTTCCTTTCACGACATTGGGATTAAAGTATTATGGTTATATTTTCTATATTATTATTACGAAAACGACACAACTGAAACGACACCACTACTGTATGAAGAAACCTGGGCTAATTTGTCCGAAGCAGTCCGAAGGTGAAGCATAACGCCTGAGGCCTATACGTGCCGTACGGTTTTGTTGGAAGAGCCGAAACGCCGATGCTTTCGATATCTGATGGTCATTTTAACAATCGGTTTGTTTGTGGTTCACACTGAGTGAAAAACATCAAGGTAGAGCATGGCGATTGTGACATATGACAGGTTCGACAATAAGTTCGGCCTGAACGGCATATAAATCAAAATGGCGACGTGTGTCGAGTCAGCTGCCATACCGCCGTAATAACATCAGACGTAATTACATCACCCTGTCATGTGAAGTGACCAGATCCTCAGCTCTGATTGGTATAAGTTTGAGGGGACATACATATAGTCTAGTAGGAAGACTAGGTCCCCCTGCACCCCCCGGAGATATACTTCTAATCAGTGTTTCTAGATTGGACAAAATGTGTAGAAAATGACTAGCTATGGCCCCAAGCTGAAAAAATGTCCCACATACCATTTTTATGCAAATTACTGCTGCCATTATCAAAAAAACGATTTTTGACATATCTCAGCCAATATTGCAGATAATTGAAAAAATAAGGTGTCTAGACTCATGTTTTGAAGGGCATAGATCATGATAGAACTATTCATAACATGATTACATGTGTCTATGGTATACTAGTATGCATATTAATGCTGTAATTACAAAATAATCAGTTTTACAAATGATAAGGATACGTTAATACTGCAGATAACTTAACATGGTACATAAGGGGTCTAAACCCAGGTATTTTCAAGGTTAAATGTCAACAAGATGCTCCTGAGTCTTGCATAGGGGCGGGACATTGGCAGTAACATTGGTACCACTCAACTTTTCTTCCCACCATTGACTTTGTATTGCGAGAGATTTTCACTTGCTTATTTAAAGGTTTCTCACCCAGCCCACGTAAAATCTACCAACTCCTGCTGTTAACTCCCAAACATATTTTTTTATGTTATCCAATCACAGTGCAGAAATGACAGACTAGAGATCCAAATTAGTGCTGCTATAGCTGCCATTTTACATTTCCATCCATGTAACATGCGCGCTCGCTCGCTCGTATCAATTGGTAATGTCGCGCGCTCGTATCAATTGGTAACGTTGATGTTATTGAATACCTCAGTTGAAAGTTCAGTCTTCCATTCCATCTGTGTGTTGTTCTTGGTATTCATCCTCCAATCTAGCCAGGTAAGATGCTAACTATAATGTTACTCACACTCTTGACTTCAGTTTCTGCATGAAATCATAAACAGGCAGAATAACAGCTGAGCCAGCTAGCACCATGTTAGCTAACGTTAAAGCTAGCCTCATCTATGTACAGTATGTTCCTAATGTCGGTGTAACTTAAACTTTTGTTAATGCCAAACATGAGACATATCTGTTGACTTCTGTATATGAATTGAACCAGAAAGAGGCACGACAGCTGAGCTAGCTACAGTAACTTAGCACAATGTTTCATTGGCCTAGATAGCTAACGTTAGTGTGGAAGAATTTAGATGTTTTAGCTATTAGCACTTTTGATGCCACTAAACATGGTTTAGTCAGCTAAAAAGTACCCTAGTGTAGAACATGACTCAGAACCTCTGTTACCTCACTGAAAACTCAGAGCCTCCTTTCACAGGCACTTTTAACATCATTCGTGATTTCTTATTTGTCATTTAACAGTGATGGTAGACATCGACAGCAAGCATGCCCAAAAGAAAACGGAGTGTAGAACCTGCAGCCCAAAGCTCTCCTCCTACATGCATCCTTCATGTACCATCCATGTCTGATCATGGGGATTTCACGCCCCTCCGTAAAATTAAAGGATCTGCTTCAGAAAAACTGCAACTGCTTCAAAAGATCCGGGATAGACGTCTCAACCAACCGCATGACTCCCCATGTCGTATGCAATCAGTATGTGATCAGATCCCGGCAACTCTTCCTGATGACCTAGAAAGAGTAGGATATCACAGCAAGTGTTATAAGCACTTTGTCCGCCACTTTCATCGTCTGGGAGATGATACAGAACCAGGGCCATCAACCTCATCATGGCATCACTCTCCTCGTAAACCAGGAGGTTCTGCTGAACCCATCTTCCCGCCAGAGTGTATATTTTGTGAGAAAGTTGAGACCAAAGATGCTCATCGCAATACTGAGAGGCCTACAACCTTCCCATCCTTTAAAAACAAAGAAAATGCATGGGAGCAAATCGAAACACGGGCTGAGAAAATGGGTCTCTATCGACTCCATCGAAAGGTGAAAAACAAAGACCTCTTTGCATGTGAGGCCAAACACCATCCGTCATGTTTTAAAGCTTTCCGCACAGCATTCTACAACTATGAGCGTGCGATTCACAGAGCCGAAGCACCAAAGGAGCAGGCTTGCATGTCAGCCGCCCATGAAAAGGCATTCAACTCAGTACTGGAACACATTCAAACCCAGGTCATCCAGCAGAATAAAGTTCTACAGCTTTCTTCCTTGCGCTTGCTCTATGTCGAGGAACTGAAACTGAATGGATATGAGAACTCAAATTATCGGTCAGAGAAACTACTGAAACGCCTACAGAATGACCCAATCAAGGAGCATATCCACTTCACGAAGGTTGATCATGACAAATGTAATGTCATTTCTTTCTGGCTTGTGCACAGCTCAAACATAACAGTTTCCAATGCTCTCGCACGAGCATTCACACTCGGAAGCACAAACAAGAACCAAAATGTTGCCCTCCAACTTCGCCAGGGTATTCTACAGGCTTTCAGAGAGTGTAAAGACCAACCATGGCCACCAACAGCTGAAGACATGGAGCTCAATCCTGAAGACATCCTACCTCCAGACCTTGTCCGCTTTCTCAGCGTGCTAATGACTGGCAAGGAGGGCATCGAGACAGAAAAGGTGAAGCGTCTGGTCTTCTCCATTGGACAAGATCTGTGCCGTGCAGTGTCAGATGGAAAATGGAAGTTACCAAAGCACATTCTCCTCTGTGTGACTGTAAGGCACCTGTTCCGAAGCAAACAGCTCACCACAATACTACACAGGCTTGGACACTCTGAGAGCTACGATTTCGCCTTGGAGTTGGAAACTGCTCTCGCCAAGGTCCTGGATGAAGTCTCAACTTATCGTACACCACAAATTGTGACAGGAGAGGGCAACCTTGTATTCCACTGTGAGTGGGACAACTTGAATAAAACCACTACCAGTGTGCACGGCAGCAACATTGTAAACAGTGCTGGAGGAATCATGGTGCAGGAGGTCAAGCCCGGGTTCGAGAGCAGCAAGGACCGAATGCTACCTACCATCAATAGGTCACAACAGCGTAGCCTGAAGGTCGACACACCAAAAACTCTCCCACCCTTGCACTTTACTCGCGTTGGCCCGAAGTTCCCTGAAGGCTCATCATTCACACCGCCAGCAGAGAATGACACAGTCTATGCCACTACGATGCAAGAGTACTACATCTGGCTCTTCATCAGATACATCGGAAGCTGTGGCCTGCAGCCTGTGCCTGGGCTAGGGGGTTTCACCTCTGCAACTGGTTCTCCCCCACCCAGCAAATCAACAGTCGACTACTGCACGCCTATCCACCAACCGATCACAGACAACGCAGTTGTTCGTGAGCTACTGAAGCGTTCCGAGGCAGCAACTGCTGAGGTGGGTCAGAGATGGGTCCTGAATACATTTGATCTGGGTGTCTGCATGAAAGCCCTTCCCATCATCTGGCGCTGGCCAAATGAATTTGCTAGTCATGTAGTAACGATTGGACCCTTCCACACATCCATGAACTACATCGGGATGCTCACTGGACACAAGATGCGTGGTTCTGGATATGCAGAGATTCTCTTTGAGGCACAACTAGTAACAAGTGGATCTCTCAAAGGTGTTCTCAGTGGAAAGGCCTACGCAAAGTCCCTCTTTTGCCTCAAAACAGTGTGTGAGGCAATGGAGAGGCTGTTGATGGAGAGATTCACTGAGGAGGAGAACATCATGATCTCTGACCCTGCTGTGCTTCTCAGAATGACCCAGTCTTGCAACCGAGAGCACCTCGATGAAGCCCTCAAAGACCCCTCAACTCTACTCCTCATCAAAAAGTACCATGCCTTTGAGGAAAAGGTGCGCAAGGGCCACCTGGGGAAGACAGCTGCCTTCTGGATGTCGTTCATTACCCACTGCCATCTTGTCTTCATGCTCCTCCACTCTGTGAAGACCAACAACCTCCAGCTGTTTCACAAGTGTAACGGAGAGATGGCAGATATCTTCTTCGCCTTTGACGGACACAACTACTCCAGGTTTGTGTAGCATACATGGTAAAATGTATAACCATCACTGAGTAGATTTTAATTGATACTTGGGTTCATGTATTATGAGAGGAGCTATTCCAATAAATGTCTACAGTATTTCCCTCTCTGTACTTTACAGATATCTGACTTGGCTGGAAGTCCACCTGACAAATCTGGAAAGCACGCACCCAGGGGCCAAGGACCTGCTTACTATGGGTGCAATCGCAGTGGCTCGCTCGATGATACCAGGGGCACTCAGTGCTGTCGACAAGACAATGGAAGAAACGTTCATGCGCTTTGCTAAATCATCAGGTACATCATTTTCTTTCAGTACATTATACATTTGAAACTGTAGAAACCAGCTTTATATGATGTAAACTGCTCTTACAAAACATTTCCCTTTTAATGATTGGGTTATGCAATTAAAATATGTTCACTTTTCAGGTGGCTTTGCTGGCCTGTACAGTCAGTTTGGGGCATACCAGAGATGGTGCCGAACAACCACAGCACGGGCACAGTTCTATGAAAAGACCCTTGAGATGGTGGATCTCATCGATGACCCAGACTGCCCAAGAGCAGGGAGACATCGTGAACTAGAGAAGGCAGAGATCAGAAAAGGCGAGGAGGCCGTTCAGCGAACCCTAACTACTATCAAGAACTTCACCAATCCGTTCACCATCATTGATAAGGACAAACTCTACTGCCTGGCCTCTGGTGCTCCCGTCCCCATGGATGTTGAGATGGATGTGTTACAAGCAGAAGCTGTGGGGAAAGCTGCGAAAGCTGACTTCATCAGGCGCCTGGAAAGCGGAGAACCTGAGAGCTTCTTCAACCCAATCAAGAGAAAGAAACTCAAGACCATGGAGGCTAGTAACAAGAAGATCACACTAACATCCTCACAGGGCAAGGTAAGGATGTAATCCAATACCCAAGTGCTTTTGTATTTTATGTTGTATTTTTAAATGGCGTCCTGTACATGCTATATTGAGATACAAGATTGAACTCCAAATTTGTTTATTAAAGACAGTGCACATCAATGAACAATGTAAAGATTGTAAATATGCCAATTTATAGCACATGAATAATTTTCACCTGTAGTCCTTCCTGTAGTACATATCAACCAATCACCATTTATCATTCCAGGTCATCCAGTATCAGGAGCAAAGCAACCTTGCATTCCTGCTCCTTGTCAAGTCTCAGAGTCAAGATGAGCCATTAGACCTGGGAGAACTCATGAAGTACTGCCTGATGCCAGTGCCTCCTAGCCTTGGGACACCAGATGGGTTCTTCTGCAAAACCAACAAAGCCTCCATTCTGCACTACCTTTTAGAGGACACCACACCACAAGATCTGCAATACCCCAAGGATGCCCTGTTCATCCAGGATGGAATGGCGCTGCTGCATACCCTTGCCAACCTTCCCCCAACATGTGGTGAGATATGCTTGCAGGTGCTTGATCAGATGGTGGCCAAGCAGCACTTTCTGTTCTCCACTGACAGTTACCATCCTGAGTCAATCAAAGCGCAGGAAAGGCTGAGGCGGGGCAGCTCAGAGAAGATCATTCTGGCTGGACCAGCAACCAGGAAGCCATATGACTTCAAAATGTTCCTTGCAAATGACGACAACAAAAAGCAGATGTGCCAGCTTCTTCTGAAAGTGTGGAGTGGACAAGAGGCAGCTACCAGGCTGGAGAGAACAGAGATGGCTGTGCTGATCGTGGAGGGGAAGGCCCACCAACTTGCCTCAACGAATGGCAAGGTAAAATTGAAAGCCCTTCGTGAATGGCGATTCAATTTGTAATTTTTCCTGAAAAAAAGGTGATTACCTGTGATGTTTGTCTAGATCTGAAACTGGCAGTGACTGGTGATTGAAATGCGGTGCCTTTTTGTGTTTCAGGTCGAGGTACGTGAACTCCCCACGATCTACAGCAACCAGGAAGAGACTGATACCAGGGTGGTTCTGTACCTCCATCATGCTGCTACCATCGGATACAAGAACGCTGTAGTCAGAACACCGGACACAGACATCCTCCTGATCCTGCTCCACCATGCCCACAACATCAAGCTGACGGTGTACCTGGATACAGGGTCAGGGAAGCATCGCCAACTTGTCAACGTCTCTGAGCTGGCAGAATCCCTGGGAGAGGACTACTGTGCCACTCTCCTGGGGTACTATGTGTTCAGCGGAGAAGACTGCACCAGTGCCTTCAAAGGGAAGGGAAAAGTCGGGCCCTTGAAAAAGCTGGAGAAGAATCCCAGGTTTCACAGGGCATTCGGTGAACTGGGTGACAACTGGGATGCCAACCCTGAGGTGGAGAGGCAGTTAGAAAAATTCACCTGTGTGATGTACGGCCAGAGTCGCGAGTCATCAGTGGACATTGTCCGTGCCAAGCTGCTACGAAAAATGGTGGGAGAGGACAAGACCCTCACATCCAAGTCCAAGGTTGATCTGGCTCGCCTTCCTCCATGCCAGTCTGCCCTGAAGCCGCACATCCAGCGTGTGAACCACCGCGTAGCATTGTACAAAAGAGCCGATCAACCTATCATCGAAAAGCCAAAACCTTATGAGGAGCAAGGATGGATAAGGACTGATGAAGGACTGTTGAAACCAATGTGGTCCAGTGGTCCCATCCTACCAACCTCACTGGTGGATCTTCTGAACACAGGAGAGCACGAAGAGGAAGAGGAAGAGGAAGGAGAAGAAGAGTTTGACTCTGACGATTTCGATGAAAATGATGATGACTGACTCAGTGTAGAATCACTAATGCTAATGATGTTTATCTAAAACAAGCAAGAGAAGAGTGGTCACATTGAGTGCTAGGACTATTTTGACAGTTGTAATATTTAGAAAAATAAAACTTTGTGTTAACGTCTGTGTAGACGGACCTTAATATGAGTCTATTATTTCGTAAAACTGTGATTATTTTGTAAATAAAGCACTAATTAGCATACTAGCAAACCATAGACACAGGTGATCTTGTTATGAATAGTTCTATCATGATCTACACCCGTCAAAACATGAGTCTAGACACCTTATTTTTTCAATTATCTGCAATATTGGCTGAGATATGTCAAAAATCGTTTTTTTGATAATGGCAGCAGTAATTTGCATAAAAATGGAATGTGGGACATTTTTTCAGCTTGGGGCCATAGCTAGTCATTTTCTACACATTTTGTCCAATCTAGAAACACTGATTAGAAGTATATCTCCGGGGGGTGCAGGGGGACCTAGTCTTCCTACTAGACTAATACGGACGGACAAACAGTTCGAGACGGCTTCGACCGATAGGCGACACATTAAAAACATGAAATTATATATTACGCCCGTCCGTCAGTCCGTCAGTCCGGCAGCAGACTTAAAATCGACACTATAAGAGAACTTTCTGTGTGTGTGTGTGTGTGTGTGTGTGTGTGTGTGTGTGTGTGTGTCTGTCTGTCTGTCTGTCAGTGTGTTTGTCTGTATTTGTATGTGTGTGTGTCTATGTCCTTGTGTGGATGTGTGTCTGTCTGTGTGTGTATGTGTGTGTGTGTGTGTGTGTGTGTGTGTGTGTGTGTGTGTCTGTGTGTGTCTGTGTGTGGATGTGCATCTGTCTGTGTCTGCCTGTCTGTGTGTGTATGTTTGTGTTTGTGTGTGTGTGTGTGTGTGTGTGTGTGTGTGTGTGTGTGTGTGTGTGTGTGTGTCTGTCTGTGTGTGGATGTGCGTCTGTCTGTGTGTGTGTCTGTCTGTGTGTGTATGTGCGTGTGTGTGTGTCTGTCTGTGTGTGTATGTGTGTGTGCGTGTGTGTGTGTGTGTGTGTGTGTGTGTGTCTGTGTATGTATGTGCGTGTGTGTGTCTGTCTGTGTGTGTATGTGCGTGTGTGTGTGTCTGTCTGTGTGTGTGTGTGTGTCTGTGTGTGTCTGTGTGTGGATGTGCGTCTGTCTGTGTGTGTGTATGTCTGTGTGTGTGTATGTCTGTGTGTGCATGTGCGTGTGTGTGTGTGTGTGTGTGTGTGTGTGTGTGTGTGTGTGTGTGTGTGTGTGTGTGTGTGTGTGTCTGTGTTGCTATTTTTCTCAGAGATGGCTGAACGGATCTTCGTCAAACTTTCAGAGGTTTATCCGTGAGTGCCGGAGAGTGTTTTAAGGGGGAATTAATTTTGAAAAAAAAAAAGTTAGTTTTTTTTGGAATTCTTTTTAAATCACTTTATAGTACCTGAGCCTTTGTATAGCTGTATAAAAGGTGATATTAAATTGTCCCCAATTGGTGTGCGTGTGTGTAATATCATATTAAATAATAATTTTCCTTATTAGGTGCAGGTAGAGAAGTGTTTTATGCACGTGCAAAAAAAATAGAAAAAAAAATCAAATATATTTCTTCAAAACGCCAAAAGGATCAGAACATCACCGGGAATCGTCGGGTATTCCTGCTAGTTCACAATAAATAAAGGATTATAATATAAAGTAGTTGATACTTTTGCGTCAGTGCACGTTGCGTCTTCGAGGTACCTGCGTCGTTACCCAGCGACGACATCAACAAATTGACGTCGTAAACATTTACAGTTGGCACACTTCGCCGACGCTTTTTGGAAACCTCCTCAAAGACAAGCGAGACGTATAGAGGAAGAAAATAACGGCGGAGAACGGGAAAGTCTAACCTCGGTGGTGGAAAGGAATCCGAGTTCGACAGAGGGAGATAAACGGCAGGTGCATTTAATATTTTGTACAGGTCAGTATCGCTGTCATGAGTGTCATGTGCCTTTTTCTCAGGGATGGTTTCTGTCTGGCCACGTTCCCATAAAGCCTAGACCTGTGAGGTGCTGCAGAGACTGTTGTCCTTCCGGTAGGTTCTCCCATCCCAGCCAAGCAACTCTGTAGTTCTGTCGGTATGGCCATCGGGTTCTATTTTTACTCCCGCCAGGGGGTAATGCATTCGATCGTGTCAGTCCGTCCGTTTGTGTGTGTGTGTGTGTGTGTGTGTTCGTGTGTTTGTGAACAAGATATCTGGAAAAGTTCTGAACGGATTTGGATGAAAGTTGGTGGGATGATTGCCCTTGGGATAAGGAAGAATTGATTAGTTTTTGGTGAAGCTCAGGATATTATTCCGGATCCAGGAATTTTTTGAAGGATTTTTTACCATTGGAAGATCGGGCTCCAACTTGACCCACGGCGGGAGTATGCGCTCTACTGAGTGGCGTCCCAGTTTTATTTTGTGTACAAGATCGAGGCTCGTGTAAAAGCTAAGATTAGTCACCTAAAAATAAACAGACACAAAAAACATATGATCAAGGGAGCGGGAGACAAGATGGGCAGAGAGAGGGAAGAACACAAGTGCAACAGGAGAGAACAGGGACATCGGGAGATCTATGGGAGGGAGAGGGCGTGGGGGGAGTGGGTGGGAGAGGTTAAAAAAAAAACACATGGACACTGCTAGGACTTCCAAGAAAGAAGTCGGTATTTCAAAAGAGTGGATCTGGGGTGAATTAACGAAGGTAGAAAAGATCTAGGTTTTGGATGGGGGAAGATAAGAGATGGCGGTGAACAGATGTTTTAAAGACCTGGAGGGAGGAGGAGGACCAAGGTCCTTCTTGCCCAGTTGCTCAGTTTGGTTGGACGCCTCGCTCTAGGAAGAGTCAGGGTAGTTCCATATTTTTTCCATTAAGTAATGATGTAGCTTGCCATGCTCTTGTGAACTTTCAACACTCCAGAAATTGTTTATACCCTTCCCCAGATCTACGCCTCCTCACAATTCTATCTCGGATTGCTCCAAACGGTTCCTTGGACTTCATGGTAGAGTTCCTGCTCTGACATGCACTTTTTATATTATATTATATATTATATTATACACACATATATAATATCTAATATATATAAAGCATATTGCATTTCGACCTCTCCTGTCAACTTTTCCATCAATTTCAATCATTCTCCTTATCCCAGCAGCTGAGCAGATCGAGATGCCGCCGATTCGTGGCCAGAAAGAGCACATCAAGCGACCAATGAATGCATTCATGGTGTGGGGACGTTGTCACCGCAAGCAAATGGCCAAGGAAATGCCGGGAGCGAGCAATATCGAGGTGAGCAAGGCCCTGGGAGCAGCGTGGCGTTCCATCACGGAGCAGGAGAAACGTCCATACTATGAAGAGTCCCACAGGCTGAAACTTGAACATGATAAGATGTATCCGAGTAAGTTCTTGTTCATTAATTTCGCCACCCAAGGTGGATGGACGTTATGTTTTCACCCTGGCTGTTTGTTTGTCTGTCTGTGAACAGGATATCTCAAAACGTTGTGGACGGATTCGAACAGAATTTAACAGAGATGTAGCACATGTCACAAGGGCGAAATGATTAGATTTTGGTGAAGATCCGGATTCGGATCCGGCTACTAGAAAATTTTAAGTAATTCTTCACCATTGGGAGATTTGGCCAAAAACGATACACTGCAGGATATCTCAAAAAGTTGTGGACGGATTTGGACGAAGCTTGGTGGACCGTTTGGGTGTCTGACAAGGACAAATAGATCCGGGCTTCTGGTTGGCCATGGAACATCTCCAAATCGTGAAATGTTTTCAGTTTCATACATGAATCATGTAATGTTCCAGAAATGTTTCTCGCAGTTTCCTGAAATCTCTTGGCATATAATAATATTGTGTTCCTGGAAGAATATTTTGCGGCATTGTAAATTAATTTAGTCTCTTTGGGCCTGCATTATTGAACCTGATTTGAAGTGGAGTTTCCAGGATTCTTGTTCTTTCGATATTTGTCAACTTGTCCATGTTCTTAAATTGTGCAGGAATCCTTTATCATTTGCAATGTAATAAATAAGTAAATTCGCATTTCCTCGGATTTTACTTGAATTTACTATGTATCAGGTATATTTTGGCATGTTCTATGTACGTTATATGTGATTGCACAGTAGAAACTATTTTTCAGTCCAACAGTTTACATCGAATGATATTCCGCAGCTTATCTCTCGATCGTATCGTTTCACTTTCAGATTGGGTCTACAAACCAAGACAATCTCGCACTAAACTCTCCAAAAACATTGTCGACTATCATAACGTTGAGAAAGTGCAGGAGGATAGTCACGGTATTGAACACTCAAAGTGTGGTAAGTGAGTGTCAGATACCAGCTTGACCTCAAGGTGAATTTGTTAAATTATTTCGAGGCTTTCTCCACTGGAGTATGAGTTTGGAGATAACCTTGTATGTATACCACCACTGACCGTTTGTTGTATTTCCAAAACATTCATCCAACTTGCGATTTTTCTTCCCACAGCTCATTCAACTCCATCTCATGATAATCACATCACCTGCAACAGTGATGAAAGGGAGATATCATTACCTGTCCATCAGTTTCAATTCTATCTGACTTGCCCTACGACAAACTCATCCACGGTGCTTGCGACATCTGTGTTTCAGAGTGTCGCACAAGATAACCCATGTAGTTCTGTTCCAGTCTTGTATCAGGACAACTTTGAAAATATTGAGAAGGGTCAATCCTTATGGCTGCAGGAACCTTCACAGCCAGTCCCTCTCGCTGTGCTGGGAAGTCCTCCACTGGAGCACGAGATAATCCCGTCGCAGTTGCAGAACCTTTTAGTTGTCCTCCAACCACAATACCATCAGGTTTATGGAGCATCTCCTGAGTGCACACATCGAGTGAATAATATAAGTCAGAACGCAGGAAACATTTTACCAACTATTCAACCCCAAGGTCAACATGGGATTGATAACATTGCACTGGACAACGATCAGCACCAGCCCAACAGGTAAGTTCACTGTAAAAACATCATAGCCGTGGACAACCTGAGGCAGGAATAAATAGCTCATTAACAACCTCTCTATTTTGTTTTCACAGTGATACCTGCAATTTCAGCCCTTGCCTTTTAAATGAAGGTGATCGACAGCATGAAATGTTGCACTTTATGAACCACAATGTCCTTCAGACAAATGAAAATACCAACCAAGAAAGCACGGCGGCACTCAACTCCCACCGTGAGGCTAACCTCGCAACAGATTCTGAACTTCTAAACTCAGTCGAATTGATGGCAAGCTCTTTGCTATCTGATGTTGATTGGCACAAGTCAGCTGAACTGCCTGAAGAATATTTGCCAGCTGACTTTCAACACTTGCTGGAACTGCCTGCAATGTCTCTGCCAACTGACTCAAACGAGTCCGTGAGGCGGCCTGTGGACTGTTTCAGTTTTCCAGCTGAGCTCAACTGGTCAGCAGAACTGTCAGACCTTTTGCTATCTGAAACCACATTCATGAGTGAACTTCCAGAATGAATACTAGCTGACTGATTCCTTCGGTTATCTTCAGGATTCGAATTTCTTCTTGGATTTTGAATTGCTGACAAGCATCGACACCTGTACCGAGCCTGATTTAGTTGTTTATTATATTGATGTGTGCATGCAGATTCAGCACTGCAGATTCCATGTTAACAGCTTTGAGTCCATTTGGCAATAAATAAAGTTTCTGTTTTCCAAGATTTTGACATCTCAAGTCTCTTTTGCTTCAATAAAATTGGCATAATCGGAACATTACAATCGATGGGCATTTATGGTCTTTTTGTAAAACGAGAAACAGCCGCTCCACGCGGAGGTAGCCACGATGGGTCATTATTACCTATATTATTTTTGCCAAAAGTGGATGGAGTTTATGTTTCTCCACCTGTCTGTTTGTCTGTGAGCACGATACCTTCAAAAGTATTGGACTGATTCAGACTAAACATGGTGGATAATTTGGGTGTCTGACAAGGACGAATTGATTTGATTTTAATGAAGATCCTGATCTAGATATGAGAATATTTTAATTTTTCAAGTGATTCTTCCCCATTGAGAGATAAACCCAAAAACAATACTGAATAGAGCACGATATCTCAAAACGCTATTGACGGATTAATACAAAACTTGGTGGATGAGTTGGGTAAGTAACAAGAACAAGCCGAAGAGATTTTTGGTTCAGGTCCGGATGGTCAGCGCTCTACTGAGTGTTGTTCAAGTTGTTGTTGTATAGCCCTGGACAGTTCTCTCGAACAAGCCCACGTCATGGAGACAGCCGATCGATCTCGCCGGAGTGACCCAGCGATCCCCCACATCCAGGATGGTGTACCCTCCACCATCACGAAGTCAGGATCACGACAGAGTTAGAGACAATCAGAGAGAGAGAGTTCGAGAGATAGAAAAGGAGAGAGAGAGAGAAAGGGAGAGAGAAAGAGAGAGAGAGAGAAAGAGAGAGAGAGGGAGAAAGGGAGAGAGAAAGAAAGTGAGAGAGAGAGAAATGGAGAGAAAGAGAGAGAAAGAGAGAGAGAGAGAGAGAGAGAGAGAGAGAGAGAGAGAGAGAGAGAGAGAGAGAGAGAGAGAGAGAGAGAGACTTTTGACTTTTGAAGTCCTTTTATTATCAAAATAGTACAAAAATGTATTTATATCATTACACCAATCAAAAATGCAAGAAAAAAACAATGAAATGAAAAGGTAACAGAAGTATCACGGCACACAATTTGCCAAAATAAACCATTAACTTTATGCACCCTACAAAAACATTACCAGTTGGTTCTCACGAACCTCGCACAACCCTTCATGACACCAAGTATTGGCGAATTCATCAAGATTTTTTGCATCTTTATAGAAAAAAAACTCTAGTGTAAGTCTTGCTGACACAAGGGCATTGAAAAACAACATTACATTGCATTCCCCGGCAGGTTTTCCATTCAATTTCTCCCTTCTTGAGAGGTATATTGCCAGCTTGGCTGTTGCGACCAGAAACCTCATTAACATATTCTCCTTGCTTGGCTTGGCATCAAAGCCGAAAATAAAAGAACGCAACGAGAAACCAACCCTCATTCTGTGTGCCACAAGATTAAAGCACCGAAACAAAGGAACCAATCTCACACAATTAATGAAGGCGTGGAACACGTCCTCCGTGCATATGCAGAATGGGCAACATGTGGATGTAGGAGAGAAATGGCTGATTAACTTATTAGAGGGGACTATCCAGTGGATCAGTCTCCATTGGAGATCACCAGATCTTTTACTTATGAGCTTGCTATACATGGAGTTCCATACAGGTTCAGAGGGGGGTCCCACAGGCAACAGTTTCTTCCACCGGATTACTCCATTTAGCGGCGTATCCCCCAGCAGTAACTTGACACACGATTTGTATAGCTCTTTACTGCTGGTTTCTTGAAAGGGGCTTATCCCCATGCTAACCGGGGGTAAGTCTTCCAACTTGAAGTGCACCAGTAACCCAGGAAAAATCCACTCGTCGTGCAATGGTTCGAGCTCGTGGGACCAGCATACTCTCAGCCGTACCCCTATTCGTATCACCTCTCTCACCACTTTTGCAGTCACTCTTTCAGACCGAATTCCTGCTAGCTCGGCTACTTCTCGAGCTGATTTCCACCCGCAACCTGAAACTTGCCGGAGGTGCCATACTTTTGTGATGCCGGCAGTTATGAAATGCTGGCAGAGGTCCCTACTTTTGGGTATGTTTGGGAAAAGCCGATTGCAGAACAAAGGCTCTTGTGCAAACATATGAATATCGTAGATGTCTTCTTGACGGCACACAGTGAGGTTCTGCCAAGCATTCAACACACTCTGATAAAAAACAGGAAGAGGAGATGTGTCGACTTGTTGAAGCAGGACCAAGAAACATTTGCGGCCATATCCCAGCCCACCAGCTTGCCGCAAAATGTGGGTGGCCAAAACATGGTTTGGTAGTTGTTCTTTCACCAAAAGTTTTTGCACAGTGCATAGCCGAAAGGCCATTATGCGGCTCCTGATGTCGACCATACTCTGGCCACCCTCGGCCAATGGACGGCATACAACGTTTGGCCGTAACCAGTGATGCCCTCCCCAAAAGAACTCCAACAGTTGTCTTTGCACTTCCTTCACCAAGCCTTCTGGTGGTTGCAGGCAGATGAATCTGTGCCACAGGAAGGAGGCGACGAGGTTCTTGACTACCAAAACTCGGCCCTTATACGAAAGGTGAGGCAGGGCTCTCCTCCATCTACTCAATCTCTTCTTTACGCGTTCAGCGACACCTTCCCAGTTTTTCTGGCTGTACTGTGGGGATCCAAGGAACACTCCAAGATAGCGAACACCTCCATCCACCCACTTTAAACTTGCAGGAAGGTGTATTGGCGGGTCTTGCGCCATTCCAGATGCGCTGTCCCTAACAGAGGGAACCCATAGCGCTTTGCTCTTTTCCCAGTTGCACTTCAACGAGGAAGCTAAACCAAACAAATGTAGGCACTTAGCCAGAGCTGCAATGTCGTTATTGTTTTTAACAATGATTGCAACATCATCAGCATACGCCGATACAACAACTGGAGGATGATCAGGAGATATACTCATTCCAGAAACGTTATTCCTTAGTGACACGAGAAGTGATTCCATTACAAGGGTGAACAGTAAGCCGGAGACAGGGCAACCTTGCCTTACCCCCCTTTGAACCTGTATGGGAGAACAAAGCTCATTGTTCACCTTAACTAAACTGAATATATTGTTGTACAATAAAGCAATATAAGTTCTGAAATTATCTCCAAATCCACAGGCTTCAAGCACATGATTTAAAAAGACATGATCGATGCTATCAAAAGCCTTTTCTAAATCAAGAAAAATTATACCAAAATCATTCTGCACACAGTTGCCATCTATGAGATCTCTAATGAAAAATATGTTATCATACATAGATCTACCTGGAATACAATAACTCTGATCAGGGTGAACCAAATCGCCAATTACCCTTTTAGCTCGATTCGCCAGAACTTTTGAAAGGATTTTATAATCAGTGCATAGTAGAGAAACAGGTCTCCAATTCTTCATTTGTCGCAGATCACCAGCCTTTGGAAGAAGGGACATCACCACTCTTCTCATACTTAAAGGCAATTCTCCATGAGTCAGTGATGATTCAAGAACATGCATCAGTTCCGGACCTAATAGTTCCCAAAATTCCTCATAAAATTCAGCCGGCAGACCATCGATTCCAGGGGCTCTTCCCGAGTCCATTCCAGCCAGGGCTTGCGTTAACTCCTCGAGCGTAATTGGCGAGTCCATATCCAGCCGCTGGGACTCGGTTAACGAGGATAGGTGAGAGGTTAAAAGTCTCATTGTTTCCTCACAAACGACCTGTTTTGAAAACAGTTCGGAAAAGAAGTCCTGAACACATAACCGTCTGTCTCTGGGATTAACAACGACAGTTCCGCCAGGATTAATTACCGAAAATATGTTCTTGGGTGCTTTACTGACAGAGTCCAGACGAAAAAAAGCTTTGCTAGGGGTATCTAAAACCTTTAAGTTCTTAACCCTTAGTCTGAGCAACAACCCTGCTGCTTTCTCCTGGATTAACTCTCTCAACTGAGTCTTCTTTTCTAGTAATAATTGGAAGTTCCTTGCATTATTATTTTTAGCAAGTTTACCTTCGAGCTCTACAATGTCAGCCTCCAAACAAGTCATTGTTATATTCTTCACATTTGTAATGTTAGCTCTGAACTGTTGACAAAACACCCGAATCTGGGCTTTCGTATTGTCCCACCAAAGATTAACAGAAGAAAAAGAGGGCTTTCTTTGGATTTGATTAGCCCAGAAAACTTGGAAGGCTTCTTTAAATAGACCATCTTCTAGAAGACTAGTATTAAATTTCCAGTATGCACTTTTATTTATTGACTGAGGAAAAAGAAACCCCATGGTTACTAGATGATGGTCTGAAAATATTGACGGAAAATAATCTGGAGAGACTATAGCGTTTCTAAAGGGTGAGTTTATATACCATCGGTCGAGTCTCGCGAAGGACACTCTTCCTCTGGTGATGCGGCTCCAGGTGAACTGAGGTTCATTGGGGAAAAGTACCCTCCATACATCTAGCAACCCCACCCGAGA
The DNA here is from genome assembly GCF_964187855.1 of Myxine glutinosa. Classification (NCBI taxonomy): domain Eukaryota; kingdom Metazoa; phylum Chordata; class Myxini; order Myxiniformes; family Myxinidae; genus Myxine; species Myxine glutinosa. Next base: position 334,993,729 of record NC_136261.1, read on the forward strand.
GAGGAAAAGGGATAAATCAATACATGATTCGGGATGAGGTTCTGCCGAGTTCCTGTCCATTACAGGTTCAAAGGTACAGTTAAAATCACCCCCGATACACGTACATTGGTTTAGGTCAACTGTCTGCAGGTGATTAATCACAGATGCAAAGAAAGCTTTCCGTTCTGTGCTCTCACTTGGTGCATACACATTGAATAATGTGAAATGGAAGTTATTAACCTCCAGTTCAAGAGAGCTGAATCGGCCTTTAATGATCTCCTGGAAGAGGATTGACTCGGGTACTAGCCCTGGTCGAAGTACGAACGCAACACCTGCCGAAAGGGAAGACAGGTTGCTAAAAAAGCACTGTCCCCCAAAAACGCGACACCAATCATATTCTACATTTTGGGTGATGTGCGTTTCCTGCAGTAAAAGTACATCGACGTTTTTGCGCCGAAACAAACTTTGCACTTGAGCTTGGCGGTTTGGGTTTGCACCTCCACCATTAATGTTCAAGGTGCCAAAGGTAATTTGCTTCATTCCTTATCAAAGGGTTTGATTGGGTGTTGCGAAATCTCAAGACTGGCTTTTGTAATAAATTTCCTGAGTCGGTGAAATTGTGACCTTGTTAGTGGAAAATCCTTGCCCTTTCTTGTTATTTCCTTTGCTGATTGAATAAATGAACCTAAATCGGGAAATGTATCCCTGATAACTACATTTCGCTGTCTATAGGTTTCATTCAAAAAGGAGAGTACGAGTTGAGGAGATATCATTGGCTGACTCAACTGAGACTGAGACAACTCAGGCACCTCCTCATCCTCATCAGATTCCGACAAGTCTGACAAGGTCCCTCCAGGATCGAGGATGTCGGCCTCCGTGGTCACTATGGGAATTGTCAGTATCTCTGGGGATTCGCTGGAGAGCTCCACTGTGCAATCCACGATGCCCTGGTGATATTTGTGCTCGTCAGAAGTTGAAGCCTCAGTTTCATCCTCTTGTGGAGCACAATCTACCGAATCGATGAACGACTCGGTAACACAGTTTTGAATCTGCATCGGTAGAGCAGCACTGCAGAGGGATGAGTCAGTCACTGTCTGCTCGTTCACAGTGACTGATGTCAATGATCGTAATGGTTCGTTCGAGGGTTTATCAACGTGTTCAGCATTGAAACTTATTTCACCCCTATAGCAATTTGCATCCACAGAGTTTGTACACGAACCTTCAGACATATTATCCTCAGTTGCAGCACCGGATTCACCATCCCTTTTTTCAAACCCGATGGAAGCATTAGGAACACATTGAGGTGTGTGTTCAGCTACACTGGCCTTCTCCAATACCACCTTTTTAGGATTACTGGTAGAAAAATTATCAACCGACGCCCTTCGTTTTTTAGAACCAATAATAGGGTCCTCCTCCATTCCTTCACTACATGAGGGAATCGCAGCAAAGGTTGTGCGAGTTGGGGTCGCTTCGGTTTCCGTGACAGGAAGTGAAGTGCGATCGTTTTTTGGACTCGGGATATGCGCATCGATGCTGCTATTGTTCGTCTCACTGCAGGAGGGAACAGCAGGAACCGGCACACTCACAGGATTAACTCCAATCGGTTGAATAGAAACACGAGTATTATCCTTTTTACAATCGGTGTATGCGTGGCCATTTTCCCCACACTTTGAACACGAAACCTTGGGACAAAAACGTTTAACGTGACCAAAGGCTCCACAGTGAAAACACGTTAGTGAGGCTGACGAGGCGTACATTTGATACTCCCGATCGTCGGATTTTACTTTAAATGAAATATTTAACCCCGTATCATCGCCACGATCGGGAAGTACCATGTAAACTTGGCGACGGAAACTCATTACGTGTTTTATCCTCTCGTCTCGGCTCTTCAGAGGGATCATGGACATTCTCGACACAGCTGTTCCATAGCGAGAAAGGACTGCCATTAGTTTGTCGTTAGGTATAAAAGGTGGTACGTTTGATACAACGATTTTCATCGCTGGAGTATCCATGGGGGACGCTAACATAAACACACCACCTTCTGTGGCTAAACCTGCACTCACGACGTCATGAACAAAGTTTTCTTCGGACAGGAAGATAACAACTTTTTGATTCATTCGTGAGGCAGCTCGGACATGCTCGCACCCGATTATTTTCCCACTGCGAGTACCACATCCTCAGTGAGGACTCCTTCTGGTGGAACACACACAAATGCATGCTTCCTCGTTAGGCTATCGAACGCCTCTAACCGAGAGCGTGCATTCGCCATACCAGCAAATTCAACACCCCCACTTGTCCGAACAGGACAAGAAGGTAACAAACCAAAATAATCAAACTAAAGTAAGTAATAAACGTGCATTATAAGCACAAAAAAGGCTTACGAAGCGTCGTCGAAGCCAGTAGGCCGCACCCAAAATGGGCTCGCTCTCAATCCTCTCTCTCTCGAAGACAAGGGTACAGAACGGATGAAAACACGATGCCGAAGCACACAGGATGGAAAAGGAGAGGGAGGGGGGGCAGGGGAGGGCAGGAGAGGAGAAAAACTCACAAAGAACTCACTACACCACAGAGCAGTTGCTCACAGCCGCCATGACGCCACACCCACCACAAACGGCCAGCAGGGGGCGCGAGAGGGAGAGAGAGAGAGAGAGAGAGAGAGAGAGATATTTGAATTTTAGGGTCTTTTATTACAAAAGTATAAAAGAAAAACAAGTATTACAATAGCAGTCAACCAAAGTAATTAAATCAAGGAACAGAAAGACATGAGATTAATTAGAGCAGCAAAAAAAGTTCATCTCCCTCCACCTTACACAGGACTTCAGCTTTGCACCATTTTTGAACAAAGTGATTAACCCGAGAAGTCTCTCGGTAAAAGTGAAATTCAGTTTTAAGACGGGCAAACACAAAGCCTTCGAAGGCCAACAAAACACTGCATTCCTGTGAACTTATCCCGGAAACCCTTCTCCTCCGTGTAATATATATCGCGAGTTTCGCCTCAGCAAGCAAGAAATTAACAATTTGAGATCCGACATTCTCATTAGATACAGGCATGCAGTACACAAAATGATAGAAGGAAAAACAAAAACCGAAATTCCGGAAAGTATATTGCAGGAGTTGAAAAAGTGGAGCCAGCCTTTGGCATCCGACATATGCGTGGAAAGTGTCCTCGGAGTGATGGCAAAAAGGGCATTCATCAGATAACACGAGGTTCATTCTTTTGAGAAACACGTTGGAAGGCAAGGAATAGTCTGCAAGCCTCCACTGTATGTCTCCGGCACGTTTAGACACAGGTGACGTGCACATCGAGGACCAGGTAGGAGAAGATGGAGCCCCTGCAGGCAGAAGACCTTTCCAGTGGGTGGTCAGTGGGCTTTTGGGGTTGGCAGAAATAACAACATTAAGACATTGCACGTACAGAGTAGCCTTTGCACAGGCTTGTCGAGGCTTTGTGGAAGGAGTGCCAGAAAAACAAAAATCAGGGAAGTCAGGGTGCATCGTTTTTGTGTTTTGAACATTATGTAGTGGAGGCCACGATAAATTAAAAGAGTTAAACACTTCAACAATTGAACGAATAAGTTGTCCAATTAGTCGAGCTGAAGTAACATTTCTAACTTCCAAAATCTGGTTAGGAGTCTGCCATCCAGAACAAGTATGGTTAACAAAGTCCCTGACAAGGAAAAACCCTGATTCACTGAAGGATTCTGAGTATTGCGCTGCAATACATGTCCCCTACCAAAGTTCAAAGTGCCATAACTTTGTCAAAAATGATCGAATATGTAAATTTATGCACGGCTGATGCTGGTTTTCAACCTTGATCTGAGGTATGCTGAGACACATGTGTGTCATGCCTGGCCTCGTTGATAAGCCCGGAAGGTCGCTCCGTGGAGCAACCTGCACGTGTTGCACTGTGTGAATTATAGGTTCATGCTTTAAAACGTCATAACTCTGAAACCATGTGATGCATGACGTCATGCTCGCTGACTTTTTTTTCGTCATGGGTATGCGATTGTGCCTGCAAAGTTTGGCCTCGATCTGTTCAGCCGTTGCAGAGAAAAAGGGGTTTCCATGTTTTCACGAAAAACAATATGGCGGCCGAACCACGTGACCTGTGATGTCATAATTACCATTAAGATATTCTCCAGACCGAGTCCCTCCAGCGGTGAAAATTTGATCTCAATCGGTCCTATTATTGCAGAGATTGTTTTTTAAAGGAAATTAAAACTTAAAATGGCACCGAGTTAAGGATCATCAGAATTATCAGAATTCCCAAAGTTCAAAGTGCCATAACTTTGTCAAAAATGATCGATACGTCTTGAAGTTCGAACTTGATCTGGAACTTATCATGAGGAAACCATATGCCAAGTTTGAAATCATTAGCATTAAGAGTTTAGAAAAAAAGTCCAGAAAACTGTTCTTTGCATGACGGACTGACAGACTGACAGACGGGCAGACTGACAGACTGACGGACAGACGGACAGACGGACAGACGGACAGACGGAGCGACGGCGTGTAAACCTATAGTCCCCTCCAGTGTACACCGGTAGGGGAATAATAAGATACAGTACAAGTCATTGATTATTGGGATTATTGCTCACATGCCCAGCAAGGTTCAGGACATCACTTGCGTTTTTGAAGGTTGTTCGAATTCTAAGCTGAGGCTGGAGGTTCCTTGAGGATGAGCCATGAGGATGAGCCAGCTTGATGACCAACAAGATGGACGATACAACCATGGAAACGGATCAACCGTTCGGAATCCAATACAAAAGCTCCCAGGTAATCGGGTGTATTTTTCTTTTCATCATTGCCAGAGTTCTCAAGTTTCATTTTATCCTTTCACAACACTCACAAACATTATTCTGTGTACAACTGAGAATGAGGAAAAGAGCCGATCAGGGTTGAGAACCGCACTCTTAGTAAAGTCCTTATAAAGATCCGCAGGTTCCAAACCACTGTTCTGACAAGTTATGGCACCTGAAACAAGACCAAAAGTCTAACAGCGGCGTAGACTGGCTTGTAAAATATTATGAACCACAAACACATATGTTTAGCTTTTTAAACAGTCGCTAATGTCGTGTATAACATTAAACAAAGAAATTTGGAGGATCCCGACATCCGTGAGGTAGGTTTTACTTACAGAACTGTGGGAAGATCTACTGTACTCTGGATTATACCCCACAAGGTTTGGGTAAATAACATGACCGTTCCTGCCGCGAATGTGGCGTTTTTCGAAGCGAACTTTTGAAACTCGCTCCTGCTGTTTAACACGAAACTGAAAGGGAGAAGCCCGGGTTGTGCTCATTTACCAAGCAGCTAGCTAGCGCTTGCCAAGCCAGCCTTTCCTTAACGGTTTTGAATGGAGTGCTTGCTCGAATGCTGAAACCGCTTGGCGATCTCTCCACAAGAAACTTGGTAAATGTACACACACCCAATGTTCTTGAGACCCGACCATAGATCGACTGTAATCTATATACCCCGTAAGACGAATGACTCTTCCTGCCACTCCCGTCGTGAGCGGGTGTCGGCCAACTAATAAATTAAAATGTCGGTCGGTGGAGTCAGCCGTCGTCATGACATCATAGACGTAATGACGTAACAGACATAAAGCTGATAGAACGGCATTTCAACTTCCAGTACGTTTGCAGTCGCGACAAAGTGATTAGTGTTATGAATAGATTTACTATAATATTCGCGTTACGTTATCATTATTTCGAAAATGATTTTACCATTAAAAAACCGAGGCTAATTCCCGACTTCCTCGGTTATTATTATTAGTGCTGAACACCGCTCATCATTGATCATGAACCACACACCGCTTCAATCCATTAACCTTTCTTTCACGACATTGGGATTAAAGTATTATGGTTATATTTTCTATATTATTATTACGAAAACGATACAACTGAAACGACACACTACTGTATGAAGAAACCTGGGCTAATTTGTCCGAAGCGGTCCGAAGGTGACGCATAACGCCTGAGGCCTATACGTACCGTACCGTTTTGTTGGAAGAGCCGAAACGCCGATGCTTTCGTTATCTGATGGTCATTTTAACAATCGGTTTGTTTGTGGTTCACACTGAATGAAAAACGTGAAGGTAGAGCATGGCGATTGTGACATATCACAGGTTCGACAATAAGTTCGGCCTGAACGGCATATAAATCAAAATGGCGGCGTGTGGAGAGTCAGGCGCCATACCGCCGTAATAACATCAGACGTAATTACATCACCCTGTCATGTGAAGTGACCAGATCCTCAGCTCTGATTGGTATAAGTTTGAAGGGACATACATACGGACGGACAAACTTTACGAGACGGCTTCGACCGATAGGCGACACGTTAAAAACATGAAATTATATATTATGCCCGTCCGTCAGTCCGTCAGTCCATCCGCCAGTCCGGCAGCAGACGTAAAATCGACACAATAAGAGAACCTTCTGTGTGTGCGTGTGTGTGTGTGTGTGTGTCTGTCTGTCTGTCTGTCAGTGTGTTTGTCTGTATTTGTATGTGTGTGTGTCTTTGTCTTTGTGTGGATGTGCATCTGTCTGTGTGTGTATGTTTGTGTATGTGTGTGTGTGTGTGTGTGTGTGTGTGTATGTGTGTGTCAGTGTGTTTGTCTGGATGTGTATGTGTGTGTGTGTGTGTGTGTGTGTGTGTGTGTGTGTCTGTCTGTGTGTGGATGTGCCTCTGTCTGTGTGTGTATGTTTGTGTTTGTGTGTGTGTGTGTGTGTGTGTGTGTGTGTGTGTCTGTGTGTGGATGTGCATCTGTCTGTGTGTGTGTCTGTCTGTGTGTGTGTGTCTGTGTGTGTGTGTGTCTGTCTGTGTGTATATGTGCGTATGTGTCTGTCTGTGTATGTATGTGCGTGTGTGTGTGTGTCTGTGTGTGTGTGTATGTGCGTGTGTGTGTCTGTGTGTGTCTGTGTGTGGATGTGCGTCTGTCTGTGTGTGTGTGTGTGTGTGTGTGTGTGTGTGTGTGTATGTCTGTGTGTGCATGTGCGTGTGTGTGTGTGTGTGTGTCTGTCTGTGTTGCTATTTTTCTCAGAGATGGCTGAACGGATCTTCGTCAAACTTTCAGAGGTTCATCCGTGAGTGCCGGAGAGTGTTTTAAGGGGGAATTAATTTAGGAAAAAAAAGTTAGTTCTACTTGGAATTTTTTGAAATCACTTTATAGTACCTGAGCCTTTGTATAGCTGTATAAAAGGTGATATGAAATTGTCCCTAATTGGTGTGCATGTGTGTAATATATTAAATGAAAAATTTTCCTTATTAGGTGCAGGTAGAGAAGTGTTTTATGCACCTGCAAAAAAATAGAAAAAAAATCAAATATATTTCTTCAAAACGCCAAAAGGATTAGAACATGACCGGGCAACGTCGGGTATTCCTGCTAGTTTATAAAAAATAAAGGATTATAATATAAAGTAGTTGATACTTTTGCGTCAGTGCACGTTGCGTCTTCGAGGTACCTGCGTCGTTACCCAGCGACGACGTAAACAAATTGACGTCGTAAACATTTACAGTTGGCACACTTCGCCGACGCTTTTTGGACACCTCCTCAAAGACAAGCGAGACGTATAGAGGAAGAAAATAACGGAGGAGAACAGCAAAGTCTAACCTCGGTGGTGGAAAGGAATCTGAGTTCGACAGAGGGAGATAAACGGCAGGTGCATTTAATTGTACAGGTCAGTATCGTTGTCATGTGCCTTTTTCTCAGAGATGGTTTCTGTCTGGCCACGTTCCCATAAAGCCGAGACTTGTGAAGTGCTGCAGAGACTGTTGTCTTTCCGGTAGGTTCTCCCATCCCAGCCAAGCAACTCTGTAGTTCTGTCAGAATGGCCATTGAGTTCTATTTTTACTCCCGCCAGGGAGTAATGCATGCGATCGTGTCCGTCCGTGTCCGTCCGTGTGTGTGTGTGTGTGTGTTTGTGTGTGTGTGCGTGTGTGTGTGTGCGCATATGTGTGTTCGTGGGTTTGTGTACAAGATATCTGGAAAAGTTCTGAACGGATTTGGATGAAAGTTGGTGGGATGATTGCCCTTGGGATAAGGAAGAATTGTTTAGTTTTTGGTGAAGCTCAGGATATTATTCCGGATCCAGGAATTTTTTGAAGGATTTTTTACCATTGGAAGATCGGGCTCGAACTTGACCCACGGCGGGAGTATGCGCGATACTGAGTGGCGTTCTAGTTTTATTTTGTGTACAAGATCAAGGCTCGTGTAAAAGCTAACATTAGTCACATAAAAACAAACGGACACAAAAAACATATGATCAAAGGAGCGGGAGACAAGATGGGCAGAGAGAGAGAAGAACACAAGTGCAACAGGAGAGAACAGGGACATCGGGATATCTATGGGAAGGAGAGGGCTTGGGGGGAGGGGGTGGGAGAGGTAAAAAAAAATCCACATGGACACTGCTAGGACTTCCAAGAAAGAAGTCGGTATTTCAAAAAAGTGGATCTGGGGTGAATTAACGAAGGTAGAAAAGATCTAGTTGTTGGATGGGGGAAGATAAGAGATGGCAGTGAACAGATGTTTTAAAGACCTGGAGGGAGGAGTAGGACCAAGGTCCTTCTTGGCCAGTTGCTCAGTTTGGTTGGACGCCTCGCTCTAGGAAGAGTCAGGGTAGTTCCATATTTTTTCCATTAAGTAATGATGTAGCTTACCATGCTCTTGGGAACTTTCAACACTCCAGAAATTGTTTATACCCTTCCCCAGATCTATGCCTCCTCACAATTCTATCTCGGATTTCTCCAAACGGTTCCTTGGACTTCATGGTAGAGTTCCTGCTCTGACATGCACTTTTTATATTATATTATATATTATATTATACACACATATATAATATCTAATATATATAAAGCATATTGCATTTCGACCTCTCCTGTCAACTTTTCCATCAATTTCAATCATTCTCCTAATCCCAGCAGCTGAGCAGATCGAGATGCCGCCGATTCGTGGCCAGAAAGAGCACATCAAGCGACCAATGAATGCATTCATGGTGTGGGGACGTTGTCACCGCAAGCAAATGGCCAAGGAAATGCCGGGAGCGAGCAATATCGAGGTGAGCAAGGCCCTGGGAGCAGCGTGGCGTTCCATCACGGAGCAGGAGAAACGTCCATACTATGAAGAGTCCCACAGGCTGAAACTTGAACATGATAAGATGTATCCGAGTAAGTTCTTATTCATTAATTTCGCCACCCAAGGTGGATGGACGTTATGTTTTCACCCTGGCTGTCTGTTTGTCTGTCTGTGAACAGGATATCTCAAAACGTTGTGGACGGATTCGAACAGAATTTAACAGAGATGTAGCGCATGTCACAAGGGCGAAATGATTAGATTTTGGTGAAGAACCGGATTCGCATCCGGCTACTGGAAAATTTTAAGTAATTCTTCACCATTGGGAGATTTGGCCAAAAACGATACACTGCAGGATATCTCAAAAAGTTGTGGACGGATTTGGACGAAGCTTGGTGGACCGTTTGGATGTCTGACAAGGACAAATAGATCCGGGCTTCTGGTTGGCCATGGAACATCTCCAAATCGTGAAATGTTTTCATTTTCATACATGAATCATGTAATGTTCCAGAAATGTTGCTTGCAGTTTCCTGAAATCTCTTGGCATATAATAATATTGTGTTCCTGGAAGAATATTTTGCGGCATTGTAAATTAATTTAGTCTCTTTGGGCCTGCATTATTGAACCTGATTTGAAGTGGAGTTTCCAGGATTCTTGTTCTTTCGATATTTGTCAACTTGTCCATGTTCATAAATTGTGCTGGAATCCTTTATCATTTGCAATGTAATAAATAAGTAAATTCGCATTTCCTCGGATTTTACTTGAATTTACTATGTATCAGGTATATTTTGGCATGTTCTATGTACGTTATATGTGATTGCACAGTAGAAACTGTTTTTCAGTCCAACAGTTTACATCGAATGATATTCCGCAGCTAATCTCTCGATCGTATCGTTTCACTTTCAGATTGGGTCTACAAACCAAGACAATCTCGCACTAAACTCTCCAAAAACATTGTCGACTATCATAACGTTGAGAAAGTGCAGGAGGATAGTCACGGTATTGAACACTCAAAGTGTGGTAAGTGAGTGTCAGATACCAGCTTGACCTCAAGGTGAATTTGTTAAATTATTTCGAGGCTTTCTCCACTGGAGTATGAGTTTGGAGATAACCTTGTATGTATACCACCACTGACCGTTTGTTGTATTTCCAAAACATTCATCCAACTCGCGATTTTTCTTCCCACAGCTCATTCAACTCCATCTCATGATAATCACATCACCTGCAACAGTGATGAAAGGGAGATATCATTACCTGTCCATCAGTTCCAATTCTATCTGACTTGCCCTACGACAAACTCATCCACGGTGTTTGCGACATCTGTGTTTCAGAGTGTCGCACAAGATAACCCATGTAGTTCTGTTCCAGTCTTGTTTCAGGACAACTTTGAAAATATTGAGAAGGGTCAATCCATATGGCTGCAGGAACCTTCACAGCCAGTCCCTCTCGCTGTGCTGGGAAGTCCTCCACTGGAGCACGAGATAATCCCGTCGCAGTTGCAGAACCTTTTAGTTGTCCTTCAACCACAATACCATCAGGTTTATGGAGCATCTCCTGAGTGCACACATCGAGTGAATAATATAAGTCAGAACGCAGGAAACATTTTACCAACTATTCAACCCCAAGGTCAACATGGGATTGACAACATTGCACTGGACAACGATCAGCACCAGCCCAACAGGTAAGTTCACTGTAAAACATCATAGCCTTGGACAACCTGAGGCAGGAATAAATAGCTCATTAACAACCTCTCTATTTTGTTTTCACAGTGATACCTGCAATTTCAACCCTTGCCTTTTAAATGAAGGTGATCGACAGCATGAAATGTTGCACTTTATGAACCACAATGTCCTTCAGACAAATGAAAATACCAACCAAGAAAGCACGGCGGCACTCAACTCCCACCGTGAGGCGAACCTCGCAACAGATTCTGAACTTCTAAACTCAGTCGAATTGATGGCAAGCTCTTTGCTATCTGATGTTGATTGGCACAAGTCAGCTGAACTGCCTGAAGAATATTTGCCAGCTGACTTTCAACACTTGCTGGAACTGCCTGCAATGTCTCTGCCAACCGACTCAAACGAGTCCGTGAGGCGGCCTGTGGACTGTTTCAGTTTTCCAGCTGAGCTCAACTGGTCAGCAGAACTGTCAGACCTTTTGCTATCTGAAACCACATTCATGAGTGAACTTCCAGAATGAATACTAGCTGACTGATTCCTTCGGTTATCTTCAGGATTCGAATGCTCAGGATTCGAATTTCTTCTTGGATTTTGAATTGCTGACAAACATCGAGACCTGTACCGAGCCTGATTTAGTTGTTTATTATATTGATGTGTGCATGCAGATTCAGCACTGCAGATTCCATGTTAACAGCTTTGAGTCGATTTGGCAATAAATAAAGTTTCTGTTTTCCAAGATTTTGACATCTCAAGTCTCTTTTGCTTCAATAAAATTGGCATAATCGGAACATTACAATCGATGGGCATTTATGGTCTTTTTGTAAAACGAGAAACAGCCGCTCCACGCGGAGGTAGCCACGATGGGTCATTATTACCTATATTATTTTTGCCAAAAGTGGCTGGAGTTTATGTTTCTCCACCTGTCTGTTTGTCTGTGAGCACGATACCTCCAAAAGTATTGGACTGATTCAGACTAAACATGGTGGATAATTTGGGTGTCTGACAAGGACGAATTGATTTGATTTTAATGAAGATCCTGATCTAGATATGAGAATATTTCAATTTTTCAAGTGATTCTTCCCCATTGAGAGATAAACCCAAAAACAATACTTAATAGAGCACGATATCTCAAAACGCTATTGACGGATTAATACAAAACTTGGTGGATGAGTTGGGTAAGTAACAAGAACAAGCCGAAGAGATTTTTGGTTCAGGTCCGGATGGTAGGCGCTCTACTGAGTGTTGTTCAAGTTGTTGTTGTATAGCCCTGGACAGTTCTCTCGAACAAGCCCACATCATGGAGACAGCCGATCGATCTCGCCGGAGTGACCCAGCGATCCCCCACATCCAGGATGGTGTACCCTCCACCATCACGAAGTCAGGATCACGACAGAGTTAGAGACAGTCAGAGAGAGAGAGTTAGAGAGATAGAAAAGGAGAGAGAGAGAGAGAAAGGGAGAGAGAAAGAGAGAGAGAGAACGAGAGAGAGAGAAAGGGAGAGAGAAAGAAAGGGAGAGAGAAAGAAAGGGAGAGAGAAAGAAAGAGAGAGAGAAAGAGAGAGAGACTGACTGTTTCTTCCTTTTATTACAAGAGTACAAAAAATCAGTTATGTTCAGTCACAAAGAAAACAAAACACAATAAAAATGGTCTCAAGGAAAAGTTATTATCAAATCATCATCATCAAGTGTGCATATGGCATCATTAAAAACCCACTTTTCTTTAAAACATGTTAAATTCTTGTTCATTTTAAAAAACCGGTATTCTAGCTTTAGTCTTGCATTTACAAGAGCCTTAAGGGTGAGCAGTACATCATATGACGAGTCAGAAGCGTTTCCCATTTTTTTCTTCCTGGATTTATAAATTGCAAACTTGGCTTGGCCAATTAAAAAATTCATTAAAACCACATTTCTAAGGGAAGACGGTCCTAAAACACCATAAATAAAAACATTGTGATTGAAGAGGGAACCAAGCTTCACAAAGCGTTCCTGAAGGAATGTAAAAAGAGGTTGCAATCGTTCACACTCAAGGTATATATGCGGTAGGGGTTAAATGGATGCACAGAAGGGGCATAGATTAGAGTTAGCAGTAGAAAACCGGTTCAGTAAAACATTATAAGGTAAAATCCAGTGTACAAGTTTCCATTGAATATCTCCAACATACTTTGGAGTAGGCAAGAGATAAAAAACTTCGCCAATTGGGGCAATTGGGGGGTATTGGGGGTAAAACATCCCGCCATCGAAGCCTCGGGTGCTCAGAAAATGTTTTTGCGTATAAAATTTTAACGTACGCGTTGTACAAAGTTTTCTTTGGAAAGGCGGGAAGGGATAATGCAGTATCATCAGGGCTGTTCAGGCCAGGGGACAGATTAAGTGGCGGGCTGAAGACTAGGAGTTTGGGGAAGTCACCCGCTGTTTCCTCGGGGGAAGGGCCAAGTTCCTTGCAGGTATTACGATACGTTGTGGATATCCCTTGAAGGAACCGAGAGATGATCCTGACAGATTTTATTCCGGTTTTTTGTGCCACAGCGGCAGCACTCAGCCGGCAGCTCCCAGACTGTGTCATCAGGTCTTTCACTCGCAGCAGCTTGGCATCAACAAAACGTTGAACGAGTCCCCTATTATTCAAGCTGTTTTCCAGGAAGGGGTTGTAGCATAGGGGCTCATTCAACAACATTTCCATGTTGTATGTTGCCATTTCACGGGAAAAGGACAGGGCTTGCCAGGCGTTCATCACCCCTTGGTAAAAGGTGGGCAGCAAGGATGAATCGATTTGATGAGGGTTCATCAAGAAAAGTTCTCGGTCGTAACCCAGCTTGCATGTAAGTTGCAATATGCAGTTAGCCAGAGGCCTCCAGAGTAGGGCTTCATCTCCATATACAAGTTGGCGCACGATATGAAGCCGGAAGACCATAATCCGGCTGCAGATATCAATAAGACCTTGGCCACCTTCAGTGAGTGGTAAGTATGCCACGGGGGGTTGGAGCCAGTGTTTCCCGCTCCAGAAAAAGTCGACAATGCTCTTTTGCAGTGTAATAAGAAGGCTCCCGGGCGGTTGTAGGCATATCATCTTATGCCATAGCATAGAGGCGACAAGATTGTTAATGACGAGAGTTCTTCCGCGGTACGAAAGTTGAGAAAGAAGTCCTTTCCAGCGGGCCAGTTTTGCCATTACCTTGTCCGGTAATCCCACCCAGTTCTGCTGCTCAAAGGTGTTGTCTCTTAGGAAAATACCGAGGTATTTAATGCCACTTTTCTGCCAGTTCACTCCTCCTGGTAGGACAATTGGCGGGCAATCTCCAGGTCCTATCCAAAGGGCTTCACTCTTCTTCCAGTTTACCTGGCCTGAACAAGCCTGACAATATGTCTTTAGTGCCTGAGCCACCGCAGTGACGTCAGCACTATTTTTTATATAAATACAGACATCATCTGCATAGGCAGAGACTTTTAGCGGTGTGGTAAGAATTGATCCAGTGAAGCCAGAAATGTGCGTACGTAATTGGAGCAGAAGAGGTTCGATGGCAAGAGAGTATAAAATCCAGATAGCGGGCAACCTTGCCGTACTCCCCGTTGTACAGCAATTGGGCTACACAATACTTGATTAATTTTAAGAACACTGGATATATTACAATACAAAAGTTTAACGTACGAGATAAAAATAGGTCCAAACCCAAAATTCTCTAAAACTCTAAAAAGGTACATGTGGTCAATACAGTCAAAGGCTTTTCCTTGGTCAATGAAAAACAGACCAACATTCATATTAAAATTGTTACAAAACCGAATGGTATCACGGATAAGAAAGATATTATTAAAAATAGTACGTCCAGGAATACAAAAGGATTGATGTTCTCCTATTAGTACATTCATAAAAGGTTTCATTCGATTAGACAAGGCTTTGGCTAAAATTTTATAATCCGTACATAAAACAGAAATAGGACGCCAGTTCTCTATAAGTTGAGTGTCCGCTTTCTTAGGAATAAAGGTGGTGACTGCTCTCCGGCAACTCCACGGCAGTTGTCCATCCTCTAAACATTCATTCAATACCCGCAGTAGGTGAGGTCCAATGGCGTCCCAAAAAAACTGGAAAAATTCACTAGTCAGCCCATCCAGTCCAGGGGCTTTATCAGGTTCCAAGGCCTTCAAGGCAGCGGTGAGCTCAAGTAACCTAAGAGGATCCTCCAACTGCTACTTCTGATCCTCCGCCAATGTTGGAAGGTTAGAAACAAGTTCCGATATTGCATCCTGGTTAATGTCATGCCGCATAAACCGTTGTTTAAAATGTTTCCGGGCACATTCCCTGATTCTGCCATCTTCATAAAGGAGTTCCCCATCATGGAGCAAGCGTGTAATCATTGACGAAGAGGCCCCCCTTTTAAGGCTGAAGAAGAATTTGGTTGGAGCATCAAGGTCGTGTATGTACCTCATCTTCAGGCGCAATAAAGCATTTTGTGCTCGCCTTTCGGATATGGAATTCAGTAAGGCCGTTTTTCCATGAATTTGTTGCCTCATTCCCTGGTAGATCACACTTGCAGTTCCCTGAAGCTGTTCCTGTAATTCCAGGATTTCATCTTCAAGTAAGGTTGTGGTTTTTCTTTCCTCTTGAACACCATACGCACGATATTGTTGGCAGAACAGTCTGATGTGCGTTTGGCATTATCCCACCATTGTCTGAGGTTTGAGAAATTCCCTTGGGAGGCAACTAGAATATTCCAAATTTCCGGAAAAATGTCCTTAAAGGTACTATCATTAAGTAAGTTGTTATTAAATTTCCAAAAAGCACTCTTGTGTTTCGGGCAGGGGGCAGAAATTTTGAGATATTGTTGCGCTGTGGTCCGAGAATCCTGATGGGCAAATTTTGGATGACAGAACGAGGCGTTCAAGTGGAGGATTAATATAAAACTTGTCCAAGCGAGCAAGTACAATATTACCCTGAATGCATCGACACCATGTGTATTGCCTGATTGATGGGTGCTGTACCTGCCAATATATCTGTCAAATTCATTTGTTTAAAAAATTTGGTGAGAGGGATTGTAGAGGCAGGATGGGGCTCTGCACTGTTCCTGTCTAGTTGGGGTTGGAGGGTGCAATTAAAATCTCCACCAATACAAACATGATTGTCTTGGTTTTTTAGGGCGTTTTGGCTGTCGAGGGACGTTAGGTGTGTCCCAAGGGCATTAAAAAAAACTCGCCGAGCTACAGGCGTACTTGGGGCATAGATATTAAAAATAGTATAGAATTTTCCACAGTAGTGGAATTCTAGGGATGCTAGGGATCCCTTGTGTATTTCGTCGAATTTAAGCGATGAAGGCGAAAAGGAGGGGCTAATAATTATTGTGACACCGCCTTTGCGGGAGTCACCGTTACTAAAAAAGGACAGGACGGGGAAGAGCCTACACCACTCTGCGACACAGCAGTCGTTGGCATGGGTCTCTTGTAAGAGGGCAATGTCAACTTTCTTCTGTAATAAAAAATCCCTTACTTGAACTTTACGGACAGAGCTACATCCTCCGTTAATATTCAGGCTACAAATGGAAAAACTCATTACAGCTACAAGAAGGAGTGACCACCACTCAATTTTTTGATAGCAGTTCATTCTTAGCTTTTTGCAACCACTTCTTTAAACGGTGACGTTGGGAGGAATTGAAATTAAAAACGTGGGGCCGTTTTACCATCAAACTAGCGGAATGTATAAAATCAGGTAGCTCCGGAAAAAAGGTTTCTATAACAACATTCCTTTTTCGGAATGTGTCCTTAAGAAACCTTTTTATCTCGGATGGAGGGATTGGAGGGGTTTCTTCTTCCTTAAGGCTACCACATTCACTAACAGAGTCATCTATATCAGATGGCTCAGATGGTGTGTCACACTGGTTTTCATCATTTATCTCCTCACCGTCATCACATCCCTCCACGTTATCGGATGGGGCATAGTCCATAGAGGGAGGGGACGGGGAGGGAGAGAAATGAGCCATCTTCAGGGGAGGGGGGGGGGAGGGGGGGGTACTAATTTTTGCGGTTCAACCATATCAGTTTCTAGGTCAGTAGACAAGAGCGAGGATTCATCCACATCTATGTCCTCCAATACCGAGAAACGATTTTCTGTGACGAGGGACAAATCTAGGGCAGAGAGGAGGGGCTGTCGGTTTTCAGTTGTAGCTTTTTAAAGAGATGACCGTTTTCATCTGTTGTTTGTAGATGTCTTTTTCCTTTTGGGCAGACTAATTGAAACTCGTCCTGGTTAGTGGGAAGAGATTGCAAGGGTTTGGGGGGAGGGGGGGGGGCAGGACGTGATCATCGGGAGGGGATTCCCATCGGCTACCACGGCGAGAGAGGTAGGATCAGTTATAGCAGGCAACAAGCTGTGATTGGAGGATGTCGCCTGGGGGGTGAGGTCTATCGTTAACAGGAGATGGCTGCAATTAGATCCTTCAGTAGAGGGAGGGGCCCCTGTTTCAAGGGGAGGGGAAGGGGGTACGGCGGGGGGGGGTTTGGATCGGTGGGAGGAGGGCTTGGGTAGGCGTTAGACAGATTGGGATCAGTGGTGGTAAGGCTTGGGTCGATGGTGGGAAGGTTCGGGTCGGTGGTGGGAGGGCTTGGTTCGGTGGCGGGAAGGCTTGGTTCGGTGGTGGGAGGGTTTGGTTCGGTGGTGGGAAGGCTTGGGTCGGTGGTGGAAGGGTTGGGATCGGTGGTGGGAAGGTGGGGGGGTTGCTTATTCCCGGTTCGGAGGGGAGGTTGTACTTGTGGAGAATTCTCTTTTCGGAGGCAGTCATGCTTAACATGCCCAAATTGTCCGCAACCAAAACATTTTAGAACGTTGGTGGACACGTACACTGTATATTCGTTCTGTTGATGTTTTAATTTTATTATAAGGTTTAAATCCTTCTGGGAATTTTTTAAAATCATAAACACTTGCCGCCGGAATGAAACCACGTGCCTTAAATCGTTGTTTCGTGACCCGAAGGGAATCATGGAGATACGAGACACGATGGTACCGTATCGGGACAATTCTTTAATTAGTACATCGTCGGATACAAATGGGGGGCAATTTGATATCACGACTTTTATCGCTGGGCTATCTAGTGGGGAAATCATAACAAATAAATCTTGATCGATTGTCAAACCCTGTTCGACAATTTGTGGGACACAATCCACGTCGGACAAAAAAAATAACGATCCGCTTGTTCATCCGTGAAGCGGCAACAACCTTGTCGATCCCGACAACACGACCGGTTGCGAGGACAACGTCCTCGACACTAACCTCACGTTCCGGAGGTACACAAAAGAACCCGTGCTTACGGGTCAGGCTCTGAAAGGCCGTAAATCGAGATAGTGCAGCTGCCATACTAGAACAGCTGCACTTACAACCCCTCCCCAAATCGGGGAGGGTGAATATATAATATAATCTTCCCTACCCAAACTCCGGGAATGGGAAGTAATCAGACCTCTCCGATTTCCCTAACTTCGGAAAAGGGAGGCAACAAAACAAACTGAAGGAAAGATAAACGAAAGGAAAAAAAGGAAATAGAGGTTAAAGATGAAGGAGCAAACACCGATCGGGTGCCGCCCAAAAACGGCGAACCCTTACCAGCGATCACCCTGTGCTCTCCGGCTCTCTCTCCCGTCTCAACGTATATAGGAATCACCAGGAAAAGTCCACGAACAGGCACAAGGACACGGAAGGGGGAGAACGGGGGGGGGGGGGGGGGAATGGAGCAACAACACAGAGCACTCACAGGCCTCCACAAGCAGACGCCATGACAGTACAACCAGCATACAAACGGCCAGCAGGTGGCGACAGAGAGAGAGAGAGAGAGAGATACTTTGACTTTTGACGTCCTTTTATTCCAAAAAATATAAAGTGCATGGATGTACAGTGTATAAAATCAACAAAGCCAAAAACAAGAGAAAACGATGAAGCGAGGAAACAATACAGATACATGCGCTGATCAGTTCAAATTTTACCGAAAACAAATGCAATCTTCTGCAGCAATACTACGAAGTGTAGAAATTATGAACAATCAAGAGAAAAATAATACCAACTCGTTTTGGCGGACTTCACAGACACTTTTCAAACACCATTTTTCTACAAATCCATCAATTTCACCCATGATCTTGGAAAACTCAAACTCATGTTTTAGCCTTGCAGCACACAGTGCATTGAAAAACGTCATGACATTGCATTGATGAATGGGCTTACCATCCCGCTTCTCCTTTCTGGACAGGTAAGTAGCAAGCTTTGCTGTAGCTACAAAAAAGCACAACAGTTCATATTCTTTGTTGTGTTGCCGTCTCTTTTTGAGCCCAAAAATAAAGGATCGAAAAGTAAATCTGAAATTCATTTTGAACGACACAAAGTCTAACCATTCAAATAAAGGAAAAGGTCTTTCACAACCAATAAAAAAATGAAAAACATCCTCATTTACAGAACAAAAGGGGCAACATGCAGATATTGGGGCAAAATTCCATACATATGTATTGCATGGGATGATCCAGTGGGCAAGGCGCCACTGAAGATCACCTGTTCTTTTGTTAATCAGCTTCAATACATTGATTCCCATACAGGTTCATTGGGGGGCCCGGTAGGGAGTAGCCTCTTCCATCGTGCTACTCCATTTAGCGGAGGAATACCAAGAACTTGAGATAACCACCACCTATACAGGCTCTTGCTGCTCTCAGCATGCAATACACTTGTCCCTGTGCTAACAGGTGGAAGTTCCTTGGGAAAGCAGTCAAAAATCAGTTTCGGAAACGGGGACTCGTTGGGGTGTCCAAAAGTATTCCAAGTCCAAAGTTTCTGTAGCTGATGACGTTTTTGAACAACTTTCCTCAAAATCGTTCCAATTGTCCTCTTGGACTGAATCGCCGCCAAGGTTGAAATTTCCTCCACATTCCTCCACCCAACACCGGAGTTTGGCCGAAGGTGCCATACTTTGTTTATGCCTGCCTCAATAAAGCGTTGGCACAAATGCCGACTCTTGAGAACATCAGGGAAGAGAGGATTGAAGAACAGGGGTTCAACCTCGAACATCCCTGGGGAGTAAGTGTCCGCTTTACGGCTCACGGAAAGTCTTTCCCAGGCACTGAGAAGGCTCTGGTAAAATATGGGGAGCGTTGATGTATTCACGTACTTAAGGTGAGTCAGGAATACTTCAAGACCATAGCCGAGTCTACCCGCCTGCTGTAAAATATGGCAAGCCAAGGCATGGTTTGGCAGGTTTTCACCAAATAGGAGGCGTTGAATGGAGCACAGGCGAAAAGCCATGAGACGGGATCTCACGTGAACAAGGCTCTGACCACCTTCAGATGAAGTATGGCATATTACGCTTGGCCGCAGCCAATGATGGCCTCCCCAAAAAAAGTCCACAAGTTTGGCCTGTATCCTGTCCAGCAGCACTTCTGGTGGTTGCAGGCAAATAAAGCGATGCCACAACGTTGTAGCAACCAAGTTGTTTGCCACTAAGACTTGGCCCTTAAATGAGAGGTGCGGTCGGGCTCTTTTCCACAGGTTCAGCCTCCTGTCTATTTCTCCAGTCACACCTTCCCAATTCCTTTTCTCAAATTGTGTAGAGCCCAGGGACACACCAAGGTAATCAACACCATCTGCTTTCCACTCCAAGTTTTCTGGAAGAGCAGGCAGATGTGTTGAGACAGGTAGGCAACTATTAAGGTATGGCACCCAAAGAGCTTTGCTTTTCGTCCAATTAACCTTCAGAGATGAAGCCATGAAAAAGGTTCTTAAGGACTTTACAAGAGCAACAATGTCTTGGTGGTTTTTTATAATGACGCAAACATCATCTGCATAGGCCGATATAGTCATTGGTGGGCTTCCAGGAAAACAGGTCAGGCCAGAGATATTCTTTCTCAGTGTGCAAATGCAATGGCTCCATTGCTAACACAAAAAGCAAACCTGAGACTGGGCAACCCTGCCGTACCCCCCTCTGAACCTTTATGGGGGGAACCAGTTCATTGTTCACCTTAATTACACTGGAGATGTCAGTGTACAATAGAGTTATAAAGGCCCTGAAAATTACCCCAAACCCACATGCTTCAAGAACATGGCACAAGAAAACATGGTCAATGCTGTCAAAGGCTTTTTCAAAGTCTAGAAAACATATTCCAAAATCATTTTGGTCATGGCGAGCATACATTAAATCCCGCACGAAAAAAATGTTGTCGTAAATCGAACGACTGGGGATGCAGAATGTCTGATCAGGTAAAACCAGATCACCAATGACTTTTTTCAAACGATTTGCCATTGCTTTCGAAACCATTTTATAGTCAGTGCACATTATTGAAACCGGTCTCCAATTCTCCATCCGCCGGAGATCTCCTGACTTTGGGAGAAGACTCACCACTGCTCTCCTTAGACTTAGTGGCATTACACCTTTTCGCAAGGATTCTTGGAATACAATCAATAGTTCCGGGCCCAAAATGTCCCAAAATTCCATGTAAAACTCAGCTGGCAGGCCATCAATTCCCGGAGCCTTTCCAGATTCCATTCCAACCAGGGCACGCTGTAACTCATCAAGGCTTAAAGGCACATCCAGCTCCAGGCGTTGAGTCTCAGTTAGGGTTGGGAGATGGGAGGTAAAACATTTTATTTTATCCTCATATATATCTTTTTTAGCAAATAGTTCAGAATAATACTTTCTAATAGTGATTTTTACCCCATCAGAACTTGTAATTTCATTCCCACTGGGGTCCTTAACTGATAAAATAAGCCGGGGAGGCTTCGTTTCAGCTTCTAAGTGAAAGAAGGCAGGACTCTCCGATACTTTAATGCTTTTTACTCTCAGTCTAACTAGTATACCTGCAGCCTTCTCCTGTAATAGTTCCCGGAGTTGGGTCCTTTTTTCAAGGAGCAATTTATAATTTGTCTCATTTTCTTGCTCTGCCATTTTGTTTTGCAGTTTTAGAATTTCGGTTTCCAACCGTGCCAATGTGATTTGACTTTCATGAGTGATGTGGGAATTAAACTGTTGACAAAACAGTCGTATATGAGTTTTCATATTATCCCACCAAAGGTTAGTGGAAGCAAAGAGGGGCTTTTTTCCAACTATAGCTATCCATAGGATGCGAAAGGCTTCCTTAAACAGGGTATCATCCAAAAGACTTGTATTGAATTTCCAATAGGCGCTCCTCCGTTTGAATTGAGGGAAAGATAGGCCCATCATGACCATGTGGTGGTCAGAGAAGATGGAAGGGGTAATAGTTGAGGAGGTTACAATATTCCTTAATCGTGGGGTGATGTACCAGCGGTCAAGCCTCGCTAAGGATACTTGGCCATTGGAGCATCGACACCATGTAAACTGCCGGTCATTTGGGTGCATCAATCGCCATACATCCAAAAAAGCCCCACCTGAAAGAAACTGGGAGAGGTCACCATGGGACTCGGGATGTGGTTCCGGTGAATTTCTGTCTATTTTGGGCTCTAGCGTACAATTGAAATCTCCCCCCATGCATATGCACTGATTTGGGTCAAACAAATTTAAATGGTTTATCACTTCAGTAAAGAAGGCTTTACGGTCAGTACTCTCACTTGGTGCATATACATTAAAAATAATAAGCTTCAGGCTATTGATCACCAATTCTAGGGAGGCAAAACGTCCCCGAATCACCTCCTGAAAGAGGCAAGATTCAGGTACAAGTCCTGGTTTTAACAAAAACCCCACTCCAGCAGATACAGATGACATATTACTGAAGAAACATTTACCTTTGAACATGCTGCACCAGTCATGTTCAACCTTCTCAATAATATGAGTTTCTTGCAGTAATATTACATCAACTTGTTTCCGTTTGAATAAACTATTCACTTGGATCTGGCAGACGTGACTGGCCCCACCGCCATTTATATTGAGTGTTGCAAGATTAAGCGTCTTCATCACTCATTAGTAAATTTTGTCTGACACTGTGAGTACTCACTCTTTGCCTTTGTTATGATTTTCTTTAGTCGATGAAACTGCGATTTTGTTAGGTTTAGTTCCTCAGATTTTTTTATGACTAGTTTTGCAGCCTGAATAAAGGGAGCCAAATCAGGGAAATGATCCCCAATGATGACATTTCGCTGTCTATACGTTTCATTGAGGAATGAGAGAACAATATGGGGAGGGGTTGGGGGTTGATCTGCCATTAATTGTGATAATGCTGTTACCTCCACCTCCTCTTCCGATTCTGATAAATCAGAAAGTGGTCCAATGGGGTCTGGGTCAATACCGTTTTCTTCTCCTGCTATGCAACCTAGCCTTCCCTTGTCTGGGGGGTCCACGCAGTGCTGTGTTTGGGAAACATCAGCACATTGATTACTGATTTCCTCAATTGGCATGAAATCATTATTCCCACATTCCTGTGGATTTATGTTTCCACCCTTATCTGCTATATTGGCAGATTTATTCTGGATGTCAGCCTGTTCGGCGACATTCGCTTGGATCAATGATGCACCATTCACGGTATCGTGGCCTGAATTATTTACATCATTAACGTCGTCTGTGTGAGTAATGGAAGCGCGTTGTTTTAGCGGCTGAACCCTGATGCTCTTTTCTGGGTTTTCCTCTTTATTTATTTGGTCCACGCTTTGCAGAGAGATTCCAGGTGCATCCTGAAGAGTTTTTCCACCAACAGCCTGCAAATCGAGCACAACCTTTTTACCTGCTCCAGATGAGTCACTATCATCTGGAGCCCTTCGTTTACTCATCCCCACTTTACTATCAGTGTCCATTTCAACATTTTGCTGAGGAGGAATAAATACGTTCACGCTTGGAACACTGGATTCACCCTCATTAGGAATTTTAAGCGGTGGCAATGCGTTAACCTCCCCCCCACTGGGAATCTCAATTAGTGGAGCAACGTTAACCTCCCTCCCACTGGGAGTATTCATTAGTGGAGCAGCGTTAACCTCCCTCCCACTGGGCGTATTCATTAGCAGAGCAACCTCCTCCTTACAAACTATGGCAGTGTGACCTGTCTTGCTACACCTGACACACGAGGCTTTGGGACAAGAACGTTTAAATGTCCATACGCTCCACACTGAAAGCATGTTAAGGTGGTGGACGATGCGTATAGCTGGAAATTTGCCTCTTCAAAATTAATTTTGAAAGTGATGTTGAGGCCTGTGTCGTCCCCACGGTCTGGAAGGACCATATACACCTGTCTGCGGAAGCTCATTACGTGCTTAACACGTTCATTCCGACACCCAAGAGGGATTGTTGAAATCCTCGATACCATTTTACCGTACCGTGATAGCACGGTCATTAACTTGTCATTTGGGATAAATGGTGGTACGTTAGAAATAACTACTCTCGTCGCGGGAGTTAATAGCGGCGACGCCATCATAAAGTGACCGCTTTCCGTGGTTATTCCCACACTTACCACATCATGGACGAGTTCCTCGTCCGAAACGAACACCACCACTTTCTGGTTCATACGCGAAGCTGCACGTATATTTTCATCCCCAACAATGCTCCCCACAGCGAGGATGATGTCCTCGACAGGGACTCCATCCGGAGGCACGCACACAAACGCGTGCTTCCTGGTTAAGCCTTCAAAGTCATCGCGACGAGAGCGTGCATTCGCCATTCCGGCGAAAATACCCCCCCCCCCTCCCCGCTTGTCCGAGCCGGACAAGAGGGTATCAAACCTAAATAAACGAACTAAAGTAAAAAATAAACGTGCATTATAAGCACAGAAATGGCTTACAACGCGCCGTCAACGCCAGTAGGCCGCACCCAAAATGGGCCCGCTCTCAATCCTCTCTCTCTCGAAGGCAAAGGTGTAGAACAGATGAAAACAAATGCCAAGGCACACAGGATGGAAAAGGAGAGGGAGGGGGGCAGGGGAGGGCAGGAGAGGGGGGAAACCTCACGACGGACTCACCAAAACACAGAGCAGTTGCTCACAGCCGCCATGACGCTACACCCAACGCACCGACGGCCGATAGGTGGCGACAGAGAGAGAGAGAGAGAGAGAGAGAGAGAGACAGAGAGAGAGAGAGATTTGAATTTTAGGGTCTTTTATTACAAAAGTATAAAAGAAAAACAAGTAATACAATAGCAGTCAACAAAAGTAATTAAATCAAGGAACAGCAAGACATGAGATTAATTAGAGCAGCAAAAAAAGTTCATCTCCCTCCACCTTACACAGGACTTCAGCTTTGCACCATTTTTGAACAAAGTGATTAACCCGAGAAGTCTCTCGGTAAAAGTGAAATTCAGTTTTAAGACGGGCAAACACAAAGCCTTCGAAGGCCAACAAAACACTGCATTCCTGTGAACTTATCCCGGAAACCCTTCTCTTCCGTGTAATATATATCGCGAGTTTTGCCTCAGCAAGCAAGAAATTAACAATTTGAGATCCGACATTCTCATTAGATACAGGCATGCAGTACACAAAATAATAGAAGGAAAAACAAAAACCGAAATTCCGGAAAGTATATTGCAGGAGTTGAAAAAGTGGAGCCAGCCTTTGGCATCCGACATATGCGTGGAAAGTGTCCTCGAGTGATGGCAAAAAGGGCATTCATCAGATAACACGAGGTTCATTCTTTTGAGCAACACGTTGGAAGGCAAGGAATAGTCTGCAAGCCTCCACTGTTTGTCTCCGGCACGTTTAGACACAGGTGACGTGCACATCGAGGACCAGGTAGGAGAAGATGGAGCCCCTGCAGGCAGAAGACCTTTCCAATGGGTGGTCAGTGGGCTATTGGGGTTGGCAGAAATAACAACATTAAGACATTGCACGTACAGAGTAGCCTTTGCACAGGCTTGTCGAGGTTTTGTGGAAGGAGCGCCAGAAAAACAACAATCAGGGAAGTCAGGGTGCATCGTTTTTGTGTTTTGAACATCGTGTGGTGGAGGCCACGATAAATTAAAAGAGTTAAACACTTTAACAATTGAACGAATAAGTTGTCCAATTAGTCGAGCTGAGGTAACATTGCAAACTTCCAAAATCTGGTTAGGGGTCTGCCATCCAGAACAAGTATGGTTAACAAAGTCCCTGACAAGGAAAAAAACAGATTCACTGAAGGATTCTGAGTATTGCACTGCAATACATGTCCCCTACCAAAGTTCAAAGTGCCATAACAGTAGGTGATAAATGTTGCTTCTGGGACACCTCCGTTTAACATGGGAAATCCCTATCTAATGTCATTTACCCCCCTGTCTTTTTCAAAAACCATAAACACCTCTATTTCTCCCTCTATGAACCTATAATCCTTCTCACCTTATGAACCTATAATCCTTCTCGCCTTATGAACCTATAATCCTTCTCACCTTATGAACCTATAATCCTTCTAGCCTTATGAACCTATGATTTTCTTCCTTTATGAACCTATTAATCCTTCTAGCCTTATGAACCTATGATCCTTCTCACTTACATGTAATTTTTACCCTATTCCCCCCACTACCCCCTTAATGTAGTTCCTTAGACCACTCTACTAATGAGCCTATAAATATATTATCTCTTTCTTACTTTTTTAAGAGTTCCATTCTCCTATAGAACTCATCCCCATCAAGTATATTTATAAAGTATACAGGTTCCTTAACCTTTTGTTGTGAAAGTATAAAGTGGTATGTTTCACGGAGGGTTCTTGTTTGACCTCCTCCTCTCCCACATACCATTTTAAAATTATAATATTTATTATCCGATTGATAACCATTAAAGTTCTCACTCCACTCTAATATATTTTTCTTCCCACCCTCCATTACCCCACTTAACAAATGAATACGTTTATCCGTCTTGAGAACCTTCTGACCAGTGATTCTCTCAACCTCTTGAATCTGATATTTTTCACATTCGTTATGTTTTCCATTTATATACCAAGGTTGATTACACCTCCACTCATTAGTCTGGTTGATACTTGGTTCTATCATTTATATAATCGTAAAAAAGGCGGCGGTAGCCCGTTAAAATCCCTAACCCCCCCTTTTTAACTTATCACTTATATATATATATACATGTATATATATATATCTTATCACTTATATATATCTTATCACTTATATATCTTATCACTTATATATCTTATCACTTATATATCTTATCACTTATATCATATCACTTATATATCTTATCACTTATATATCTTATCACTTATATACTTATATAACCATAAGGGAGACTATCAATTCCATTTTCTAAAATAAACCTCTTATCATCAAAAGCCCCCAATGCTTTCTTATTCACCTCTTCTGAATATAATTGATGTTCATAACTTCTTATTCCATTAATCTTTCTAAACTCTTCTTTCTTTGTTGTTAAACAGTTATAATAATCCTTAAAGTTTATTGTTTCTTTAATGACATTTTTATTTACACCTTTTAACTTCTTATCAGTCTTTTCAACGTTATTCACAATGTATTTATAAGCATAAGCCTTCGACCTCAATCCCACAAATTCACTCATAACATTTCCTCCCAATTCATCCTTGAACTTTCCAATCACCTTTTTATTTTTAGAAGAGAACAACTCACTCTCTGGACTGTAATTACTTGTATCATAGATATTAATGTCCTTTTTCATGTCTGAATAAACATCATCAGTATTAATTTTCAAAATAAAACTATCAGTATCCATATACAACAATGACACATTATCCTTATACTTTGATTTTAGATTAATATAAAAGTAATCATACATTAATGATTTTGACAAGTCAAGAATTGATGTTCCAATGTAAATAGGTTTGTCCATTTCAATATTCTCTTTAACCAAATGGATCGCACAAAAGTTCTCAGTAAAGACCTCAGCTCTAGTAAAACTCGGTCTATTAATTAATTTTGATGCTTGTTCCCAAGATGTTGCTAGTCTGATATTTTGTCTTTTCCTCACATTCTCCATGGTCTTACCAAAGACCGCATTATTCATCAATTTATAAAAGTCTTTCTCAAAATCTGTTTTTGACTCTGTTCTTCTTTGTGTATTAAAATCAATGTACCCCTTTAACCAATGACTTTGATTGAACTTTAGAACCCTGTGGATCTTCTCTACTCTTAGACCTTTTGATAAATATTGTCGCAAATTTCTTTGGTGTAGTACATAATTTTTCTTGTTATATAATGTAGTAAGTAATTTTTCTGTTGATTCACCTATATCAAACGATCGTTGATAATCACTCAACCATTCTTTCTTTGGACTTTCTTTCTCACAAGCAAATGGAAGATCTTTATGTTTGATATGAAGTTCTTCAGGATATTTTAAATCGACCTCAAAATAATAACCAACCTTTGAATCATCCAATTCTTTTTGTGTAGAGATACATACATATTGTAAAACCTTTGTGTAGTCTTTTTCCTTTACCCATCTTAGTTTCCTATAAGGAAGAGCTTGAGACATTGCCCAGCCATACAAGTTGTTTGCGTCATAGTACATCAAGTAAGAACTCTCTTTCGTTGAATCATAATTTGGAAGATATTTGTTATTTGCTTTTGCGTATCTGCTCGAGCATACGTGTGAAATTCCACCTCTTTTTGCCTTTTCAATCATCAAAAGCATATCGACATCGGTTATCAAATCCAAAGCTTGTTTTGTCATTTTCAACATCACGCTCCAAGCCAATCCAGGTGCTGTGTAGTAGTGAGCAGGATCCAATCCATATCCAGTGCGACAAACAGATCTAAAGGCTTCAAATACATCGGCCAATAAAAGCACATCAGTTTTGAGATACAAATCGTGATACTCGCCAAGATTCTTGATGTTATATTTTTCCCAAACATTTTGTGCGTGTACATAATCTTTATCAGATATATGACTGTTGTTTAATTTGTTATAGAAATTTTCTTTTAAAGGAAGTTGTGTTTCATTGAATCTCTCAAATGAGTCCATATAGTCATAGGGGTAAATTCCCTTTTGTGTTAGAAAATCTTTATCTGAAAAATACTCTGAAAGACATGGAAACTCTTTTAGATTTTGAACCAAGTTAGCCAATGGACTTGCCATGAATTTAAATGTATCAAGAAATCTGATATGAGTAATAGGAGATGTGTGAATTGTTTTTGTGAATGAAATGTATTTCTGATCCGTGTTAGGAATTGCTGAAATGTGTCCAGATGTCTTTGAAAGTTCATTAATAAATAGATGCGTATCATAATGAGCGTTGTTATGAAGAAAGACAGGAATGAAAGAGGGGGGTTTATAATTAATATTACAACTTTGATGAGCTGGACCTCTATATTTACCAGTGAGATGACAATGATCTCTAACCTTTAGACCTTCACCAATGTTTTCCTCACAAATATGACAAACATTGTTTTTTCTAAATTCCCTTTTCTGTTCACTCGTCAAGGACATTGGTTTATTGGTTTCTCTCATTATCTTGGTTAATCGGACACAGTCTTTTTCTAGTCGTTTCACAAACTCCTCTGGGGTATTTGAGCCTCTATACTCCTCTAACTTGTTATATTTATCACCAACGGATGATTTGATATAATAACAAAAACCGCAAGGAGTATATTTTTGATATTTATTTGTGTATGATTCTTTTGGATCTGGAGAAGCAGTATCTATTTTTTCTAGAATACTTTAAAAATCAGCATATATAACAAATGGATGTTTGATCTTTTGCTTTTCATCTTTGAATGTGATCTTTGAGCCTTCTTTAGGCATATTGATTGCCGTTGATTTATGTTCACCACAATAATTTGAATGTTTATCTAATCTTTCTTGTGTATGGAAGAAGTTAAGACAACGCAAACAAATATATTTTTTATTTGTTCTTTTACATACTTGTGGTTTTATTAATTTAGCAATATCTTTGATGTATGTATAATGTGAATTTTCCTCTGAATTAAAATATAGAAGATTAATATGAGTTTGTTTACAATTGTCAGAAAGCTTTAAAACCTGAATGCTGTTTGTTTCTGTTAGACCATAAACATTAACTGATAAATTATTTTTCTTTTCAAATTTAGGAATATCATTTAAAGCCATAGGAAACTTTAGATCTTTCGTATTTAATGTATTCTCATATTTTTTATAATGAGATACTCTTTCATCATGAAAATGTGGAGGATGTAAGTGTGCTAGAATAGACCAGAGAAAACATTTATTGTCTTTATTTTTGATATTGATAACTGCTTTTCTATTTTTGATAACACTGGGTAAATCAATGTAGGAAGAAGCTTTTAGAGGATCTGATTTAAGAATATGAATGTCTATGTAAATAATTTTTCCTATATTGAATCCACTTCCTACGATTGAATTATCCACATCTTGCTCTTGTTTAATAAGTTCATCATAGACTCCTGATGTTTTAAAATCTTGATATGAAGATATAAAGTGTGGCTCAGTTCTCATGTATGGTGTATCTATAACTCCTTCGTCCATTGTCATTTCTAATTTTACTCCCATATAAAATTTAACTGGTTTCATTTCTTTTAGTGTTTTTTCAATCAACGTTTGAACAGCAGGTTTAACTATTTCTACAGCATCAACTATAGACTCTGGTTCAGGAGGTTTGAAGTTAAAGACTCTTATTTTAATATGTCCTTTGAATGCGCCATCAGAGTTTTTAGTTGTGATAAAATTTGATAAATGTAGAATTGTTTTAAGATGTATTTCGAAGCCTTTCTTGAGGATATTTTTATTACATGCAGAACAGTGTTTTGTTTCCTTCTGAATAGGAGATAGTAGGTGAAGTAGATTAAATGTGTGTTTGTTAGTTTTAAGGTGTCTTTTGTATTGTTTATATTCTTGTTCACAAACGTCACAATATGTTGCTTTGATCATATTAATTTATATAGTAAAATTATACTTAAAACAAAGTGCCTTTTTTAGAGGCTTTTTTAAAGATGAAACTGTGCTTAAAGTAAAACACCTTTGAGCTTTTCAACTCGTTTTATGTATATAACTTTACTTAAAGTAAAGCGTCTATGTATTAGCCAGAAAGTTTAGATACTCTAGTTCATCAATTTCAATTTCACTATCTGAGTCATCAATAAAGCTACTCTCATAACTATCATTTGAACACAAACTATTAGTATCATAACTATCTTCAGATCCTAGACTCTCAGTATAATAACTCTCAGAGTATTGACTGTTAATATCACTCATTTACATACCATTAAACTTCCATCAATATCTATATATTTTCTTTCATTAGAACTAATAACCACAATATTTTTTACATTAAATGTTATTTTCAAATAATCTCTAATAATCAGAGTACGGAATGATAGTTCACCACTAATATTCATATTATTAATTTCACCCACATCTTTGGGTCTATTAAAGAATATACAAATGTTTCCTCTAGAATTGTTGATGGTCTTATCATTCATTTTCAAAGCATCTTTATCAATGACCTTTTCAAGCTTTGAGTAAATTGTTAGTTGTAGTGGAGAAACTTTTGTCAAATTTACTTTAATAGAGTTATTAATTAACAGAGCTTGTCCCGTAAATTTAATAAAAGGACACATGTTATTCTCCATTATGGGTTTAATCCAAAAATTTCCATATTTATCTTTGTTCAATTTAACATCTTTGACATATTTTTCTATATCTTCCACCGAAGTAGAGATTGATTGAAATCCTCTAATAAAGGCACTTTGTTTTAAGTATAATTTTACTTTATAAATATGATAAATTCTGAAGGATATTTAGAATTTCCAGACTCTCCATATGATAATTTAGAAATCTGCCACCATTGTGGTAGAATAGGGCTTAATAATGAGGGTTCATATAAACAATGTATTTTCTGTGATTTAATTTTAATTAATGATAATAAAAAATATAGAAAAATATATAACTCTTTTAAATTAGAACCAAAAATGAATTACTTTACCAGATTAATAAGAGAGATGAATGTTAAGTATTATGGTGATAATACACCATTTCTTACAAGGGAAGAGACTATTTGTATTGAGGAAATGTATAAGGGTTTAATGATATTTATTATTCAAAATAATTTTAATGGAAATGTTAATACAAGATACTATATAAACAAAATAATGGATTATTTTGAAATTAAACCTGAACTCAGGATAAAATATAGAGTTTCTCAAAAAACTCAAAAAAAGTTAGATGACTTGTTTTCCAAATATATAAATGAATGATTTTTTACCCGTTTGGGAAAATAAGATAAAATTTAATAACCATAAAAATCTTCCAAATTCATTGAGATGTCTAATAGTCGGTTCAAGCGGATGTGGAAAAACCTGTTTACTTTTAAAGATGCTCCTTAGTCCTAATTTTTTAGATTATGATAATTTAATAATTTTTACAAAGTCAAGTTTTCAACCTGAGTATCAACTACTCTCACAGGGTTTTAATGCGGGTCTTAAAAAGGAAGACATTATCGGTTTATTTAAACTTCAAAACAAACTAAATGATTATAATATTGATGATATAATACAATTATTTTGTGATACACAGAAATCAAAATCAAAACCAAAACCCATAACTTGTATTCTCAGTGATAATACGGATGATATACCTTCACCTCAAGATTTAGATAAATCAAAAAAGAACCTCGTTATCTTTGATGATTGTGTTAATGAGAGAAACCAAACAGTAATGGACAGCTACTATACAAGAGGGAGACATTCTTCTTGTAATTGTATTTATCTTAGTCAGTCATATTTTCAACTCCCTCGGCGCTCAATAAGAAACAATGCTAATACTTTTATTTTATTTAAGTTAAATTCAATAGATACAAATAATTTTTGGAGAGATAATTGTTCTACATTATGTAGTAAGAAGGAATTTGAAAATAATATGAAACACACGATTGGAAAATATAAATATATTGTTGTGAAACAAGATGAGATACTAAATGATATTTTTCAATAAATAAATACAGAAAATGAATACCGAAGAAAGAGTAAGAAAGTTTAAAGAACATCAAGAGTTGGTTTCAAAAGTTGTAAAGCAACAGGAAGACATAAAGAAGAAAAGGAGACAGAAACTAACTGGTGAAGAAGCCTTTGAAAGAAAACAAGAGAAATTTTTTAAACCACTTTTAAAAACTCAACAAACGATTTCACCTACAGTTCCCATGGTAGAATTTACTCCGAAAAAATTTCAAATGCTCAAAGATTTTAGTCACATGACAGAGCAAGAACTTGGAGAATTAGAATATGATGATGAAGGATTATTTCGGCATCTTGAGAAGGTAAATAAACTTTCCAAATTATATTGTAGAAGCTCTTCAAAACAATGAATATTTGAAGGGTTCAAAAACCAGAGCAGGTCTCATTCCAACAGAAGAACCAGCACAGTTCCATCTTGTGAAAGAAAAGTTATTGATATTTAATGATAAATTGGTGTTCTTAAGTTCTGACCAACCAAATGTTGAATTAACCCCAAGATTAATGTTTCTTCTAACAAAAGATGGACATGCTAATTCACCTTATTTTGATGAACTGCTTGATATGGAAAGAGAGGAAG
>NC_136261.1:335031820-335034096 GCF_964187855.1 Myxine glutinosa
CAAAATAGGGTGGAAGAATAATAATAATAACTAGAACTGCCAATTTAAAACTGCTGGCAGTGATGACCGGTTTACTCGCACCCACTTTTGATGCAACCCCACTGTTGATACAACCCCACTTTTGATACAACCCCACTTGTGATACAACCCCACTTTCATTGGACATGCTTTGACACAACCCCCTTGGATACAACCCCGACACACACACACACACACACACACACACACACACACACACACACACATCCCCCCTACCCCCTCCCAGACACACACCCACACCCCTCCCCCCACACACACACCCCTCCACACACACACACACACACCAACCCCCCCTCCACATACACAAACACACCCCACCCCCAACACACACACACACACACACACACACACACACACACACACACACACACACACACATCCACACCCACACACAAACACACATATCCACACCCACACACAAACACACATATCCACACACACACCCACACACAAACACCCCCACACCCCTCCCTCCACACACCCACACATATCCACACAAACGCACATCCCCTTCCACTCCACCCCTCCCCCACATACACACACACACACACACAAACACACGCACACATCTCTACACCCCCCCCCCACCCCAACACACACACACACGCACACACAAATCCCCCCACTCCTAACACACACAAACACACGCACACATCCCCCCTACCCCCACCACACCCCTCCCCCCATACGCACACCCCTCTAAACACACACACACACACCAACCCCCCCCCCAACCTACACACACACACACACACACACACACACACACACACACACACACACACACATATCCCCCCACCCCTAACACACACACAAACACACACATACATCCCCCCACCCCCAACACACACACACACACACACACACACACACATCCCCCCTACCCCCACCCACACCCCTCCCCCCAAACACACACACACACACACACACACACATACACACACACATACACACACACACACACACACACACACACCAACCCCCCCTCCACATACACAAACACACCCCACCCCCAACACACACAAAGGGGAATATTTACAAGCGGATATGGATGGAGGCCAAATCCCATATCCGCAACAATATATATACAGTGGTACCTCGGCTTACGAGTGCCCCAACGTACGAGTTTTTCGGGATACGAGCCGTCGCTCGGGCGGTTTGTTGCTTTGGGATACGAGCCGAGATCCGATGTACGAGCTCAAAAAATTTATTTTTTTGAATTTTCCGGTTGTGGCTTCCGGTTCCGGTCACGTGGTTATCTTGCCGTGAAAGCATCTCTGCTTGGATATAAAACACGCAATCGTCGAAATACATTAGCGAGGAATCTCCTTGCTCCAGCCGGTGACGTCATCGGCGGGGATCCCCGCCTCCAGAGTGGCTGGTCACGTGACCGCCAAAGCGTGTCGCGCGTGCGGGTATAATGAGCTACACCTGTGGATCACGTGACCACGGAAGCACGCCTCGCTTGAGAGGCATGGCTTTCGGTTTGCGTTTTGCTTTATAAGGCGCGATAAATGGGCTTTTGAGTGTTAGCGGTTCATGGCGTTGACGGTCAAAAACCCATTACATCAATTTTACCAGGCACTGTACAGTAAGTACAGTGGACACCAAATGCACGGTGGAAGGCTAGAAGTAGAAGATCGTCCAAGACAAGTGAGAATAAGCCATACTTTGGAGATGACGTCATTCGCTGGTCCGATAACCAAAGATGTGGTATAAAAAACCAGGTGAGCTAACAATGCAGCAATGAAGGAATTCGGCCAAGGCACCGGCACACAACGACCTACCTACATCGAAAGACTCAATGCCAATGGTGACAGAAGCCAAGACGGCCGGCTTAAACACCGCCGAAAGACCACGGTGTACCAACTTACGATGCAGAACATCTTGCACTTAATATGATGACAACAGGTGCCATCCTCTGACGTACCATTACAGGTACAGGTACAGTACACGTGAGCACAGAGCAAAAGTTCACTGAAACCGAGATTAAGAAAAAAGAAAAAACACCTCGTGGTCCGTGCTCGATATCCGAGTTTCAATCTTTTCAAACACATGATGCTCTCGGTCACGGTATCTCCTGCGAGCTGCTTCTCCTTCAACCACACAAACAACAACTTCTCCATATCTTCATGGATAGAGGTCCAGTTTATTTCTTTACATTCTCTTGTATTATGTACAGTATATACGAGGTCGTGCTTGTTTATACATTATTTGTTATTTATAAAGTACATTTT
>NC_136261.1:335034296-335096796 GCF_964187855.1 Myxine glutinosa
ACTCGGCAGTATTGTCCTGATGGGGAGAAAACGTATGCCACAGCAGCCGGACCACCTCCCCCCGTGACCACTACGGAGGATTCTATAGATGTTTCGCCTTCAGTGCGGGAATCTACATCGGACCATCAAGGTACGGCTAAGAGTGGTGCTGATGAGACCCATACGGATGTGCTTCGTGGAAGCGATGAGTCATCCAGTACAGCTGGCCATCGTGCAAACGATGAGTCAGCAAATGTAAGGGAGAAGCCTCTACCTGTAGAGGGAATGTTTTGTGAGGAGCAGCAGATTGTAGATGCGGCGTCTCGGAAAAATTTGAAACGGTCACTTGTAAGTGCGAGGAATGAGGACAAAGGTGTTAAAGTGTTGGTGGTGCAGACAGGAAGCAGTTTAAACGATTCAGACAGTCCTCCACATGAAGATCAGCAAGGTGGTGAGACTATGGCTGACATGATACCACCTGCTCAGGATGAAGGGGAACTTTTTCCTGAAGGTTGTAAATCAACCTGCGAAACCGAACAGCCTACTGATGACCATATCAATTCTAATGGGGAATGCAAAATACCCATTACTACTAATAACGACTCCTCCCCCCCCATTGCAATGATGCATGAGGATGAAGAGGATGAAGAACCTAAGGTAGATGGGGATGGAACAGGTGTTTCTGTACAGGTTCAGGAGGAACTCGTTACTAGCGTCACGGAGGGAATTCTAACTACAGAGACACTGATCGGCCATGAGGAACCAGTGGCAATGGTTGACAGGGCTCCCCCCCCTCAGGAGGAAGAGCAGCCTTTGGAGATCTCAAAAGAAAATATTGTCAGATTTTTGAAGGAAACTTTCAGACAAAGGCATGTACGAATTAAGGATCATTTTCCTAATATCCAGGCCTTCCTTGCAGCCGCAAAACCTTTGCTGCAAAGGAGTGAGCATGTGGAAATCTCCGAACCTGAATTTCAGCGGCTGAGGAAATCCATCACGAAGGCAAACAAGGAATTAATTGAGGAAGAGGACTTCACCCCCTAGAAGAATCAACCATGGAACTAAATGTTGTATCCTTAAATATAAATGGGGGTCGTGCCCCCTTACGGAGGGTGCAAACCATTCAAGCGGTTGTAAAAGAAAAGGCTGACATTATTCTCTTACAAGAGACCCACGCTACTAGTGCTCAAGTAGCCGATTGGGGGAAACTTTTTAAAGGGCAATGGTGGCTAAGTGGGTTCCCTACACCTCGGGCCGGTGTTGCCATTTGCCTAAGTCACAAGATTTGTGCTCAACAGGTTTCATTTAAAGAAATCTATAAAGGGCATTTGATCTCCGTAGATTTTCTTTATAATACCCAAAAGATTATCGTAGTGAATGTTTATGCACCGTGTGACCCAATGGAGAGAAAAATTTTCTTTTCCACTCTGCGGGATTTTGTAAAAACTCTGGACCCAACAGCCTTTATCTGTATCGCGGGAGATTTTAATTGCACAATTTGTCCGTCAATTGATAGGAATGGTCATGAGCCTCATGTTGCCTCTACGAAAGCTCTAGAGGACACCATCAACATCTTTCGGTTTAAGGATGTGTGGAGATCACAACACCCACTCTCACGCTGTTATACATGGTGTAGATGCAATGATGGTATTATGTCAATGGCAAGGCTGGACAGATTCTATGTGAACAAGCCAATGTTGAATGTGGTGTCTGTCTCCAAAATTTTACCAACTGGATTCACAGACCACAGTTTAATCTCAATGTCCTTTAAGTTACCCTTTCCACCCGGTGGTAGTGCTTACTGGTCTTTGAATACTCGTCTCTTACATGACAAGGAATTTAATGAGGCCTTTCACGTCGTGTGGGAGAAAATTCGCTCCTCCAGACCTGAATATGATAGTCTCCGGCTGTGGTGGGACATTGCAAAATCCCAAATTAAGAATT
The DNA here is from genome assembly GCF_964187855.1 of Myxine glutinosa. Classification (NCBI taxonomy): domain Eukaryota; kingdom Metazoa; phylum Chordata; class Myxini; order Myxiniformes; family Myxinidae; genus Myxine; species Myxine glutinosa. The sequence continues at coordinate 335,036,220 of NC_136261.1, forward strand.
TCTGTCAACAATATAGTGCATACACCACCAAAATCCAATCAATATCAATAGATCAGTTAAAATCTGAAATTATATCGTTAGAACAGAATGTTGACGAGGTTGGGAGAGGTGCACGTGACCAACTAATATGGGCAAAGAAAGCAGTGCTGGAGGAAGCGGTACGGCAACGGGCGATGGGTGCCTTGGTCCGAATGCGAATGAGCTATTTAACTCTGGACATGCCAAACAAAGAGTTCTTTAAGTTAGAGTCTTCCCTCAAAAGGTCACAACAAATTCATACTTTACTCACTCCCAATGGGTCGCTGGTGACCTCTCAGCAGGCGATCAGGTGTACTCTGAAAGGGTTCTATTCTAACTTGTATTCTCCTCAGAACGTGGACAATGAGGTGATACGAGAGTTAACTGCTGGGCTTCCGAGTGTCGAGGAGGATGAGCGATGCATGCTCGATTCCCCAATTTCGGCTGTTGAACTTGAAGCAGCTGTGCGGAGCCTGAAAGATGGGAAAGCTTCTGGAATAGATGGCCTGCCCACAGAATTCTACAAGACCTTCTGGGCCCTTGTGGGACCTGACTTACTCGATGTACTCGATGAAAGCATACGTGTCGGAGAACTTCCAATGTCTTGTAGACGAGCAGTCGTTTGTTTGCTACCAAAAGCTGGGAATCTTCAACTGGTTGATAACTGGCGACCTGTCTCCTTATTGTGTGTTGATTACAAGATTTTCTCTAAAGTACTTGCTAATCGTATGAAGACTGTGATCAGTTCAGTTATACACCCGGACCAGACCTACTGTGTGCCTGGAAAATCTATTTATGATAATATTTTTTTGGTAAGAGATATTATTTCATGCAATAAGTTCCTGCGTGACGATTTTGGGTTGCTGTTTCTTGATCAAACTAAGGCCTTCGATCGTGTTGACCACAAGTACCTTTTTTCTGTCCTGAAAGGAATGGGGTTTGGTGAAACTTTCACCTCTTATGTGAAACTCCTGTATACTAATACTCAATGTATGATGAAGATCAACAATAGGTTATGCTCTCCCTTTCCTTTCCAACGGGGTATTCGCCAAGGTTGCCCCCTCTCTGGGCTTCTATATATAGTCGCCCTTGAACCACTCCTTCGGTCTATTAGACAGCAAATACCTCAGGGAATGAGAAGTATAGAAGGAGCAGAATTTGTGCAGACGGCTTATGCTGATGATGTCTGTGTTTTGATTAGAAGCTCCAATGATGTCTCTGCTTTACAACGTTGTATGCGAGATTTCTCTGCAGCCTCTTCCGGTGGGATCAATTGGAATAAAAGTACAGCATTATGGTGTGGCAAAGGCAATCTCTCTTGTGTATCACCACCCTCACTCCCACACAACCTGGTCTGGAGAACGGACGGGGTTAAATATCTTGGAGTGCATATCGGTAATCGTGAAACAGAAATGAAAAATTGGGAAGGAGTGTTGGAGCAAATTACGCACAGATTGAAAGCATGGGAAGGACTGCTGAGGTCCATCTCCTATCGAGGCCGTACCCTTGTCATAAACAATCTGGTTGCAACAAAATTATGGCACAGAATTATTGCTTTACAGCCATCAAACCAACTAATTATGGCTACTCAGCGAATGCTAGTAAACTTCTTTTGGAGTGGCTACCATTGGCTGAGGCCTGAGATATTGTACTACCCCCGGAAGGAAGGTGGCCAGGGCATTGTTGATATCTCTGGTCGGGTTGTGGCCTTTCGGCTGCAGTCTCTGCAGAGACTACTGTTCGCTGAACAGCTGCCCTGGCGGCCCTTTGCATTTTTTCTGTTACAACAGGCTGGTAGACTGAGATATGATCGGCAGCTTCTTTTGATAGACCTCGAGCATATAAATTTTGCCTCTCTTCCGAGATTCTATCAGAGTTTATTGGACACTTGGAAAAGGTTTGACGTCCACCGCTTCCTTGAGGGCTATAATTGTCGAATGTTCCTTCAAGAACCCCTTTTCTTCAATAACTTTTTTCCTGGTATCCCTCATAGCCATGCCCTGAGTAAAAAATTTATCCAAGGAGGGATTAACAAAGTATGTGATCTGAGAGATTCATCTGGAGTTAAGTGGAAACCTGCTGGTTTGGTGGCAACCTCAGTTGGATCTCGGTCTGTCCGACTTGTAGACCAAGTTGTACGTATAGTCATAAGAAAATTTAGACAGCTAAACATCGGCTGGGAAGGTGTTGGTAACATTGAGGACTTTCGGTTAGGTTTCCCTGAAATCAAAGTGCTCCTTTCGTCTTCTCTTCAGCCGGAGATTGAACATACCCCCCCTTTTCATCTTGTAACTAAGATTGGAATCCGTGATCTCTCTCGACAAAATAAGAATGTACCCCTCTCTGGGAGAACACGAGTAGCTTTGTGGTCAGAGCGGTTAGGGTTGGGGTCTCCCTCTACCCCCCTTTGGCCTCACATGTACACCTTACCAATACATGGTGTGCTAGCGGACATACAATGGAGGTTAGCACACTGGGCGCTTCCCTCCAATATTTTTGTCCACCGTATTAACAGCTCACTGCCGGAAACTTGTCCTTTCTGTGACCAGAAGGAGGATTTGTTTCATGCTTATGTACAGTGTCGTAGACTGACATCGCTTTTCTTGTTCCTTGAATATCTTTTTCACCAATTGTCCTTCCCTTTCAATATGCATATGTTTATATTTGGTGTGTCTTTCAGGCCCACATGTAGGGATGTGGGTGTTCTTCTCAATTTTTTGGTTGCTGTTGCAAAATATGCGATATATAAATCTCGGAAAATTAAAATAGATAACGGCTATGGCTCTGAGGCTATTTCTATTTTTAAAGGGTTTGTCTCAACACGACTCAAGCTAGAATTTGATTTCTTTGTCAGTAATGGAAACGTCCAACTTTTTGAGAGAAAGTGGTGTATTGGCAATGTTCTGTGCTCAGTCGATGATTCAAAAGTGGTAATTACTTTATAATTCCTGATTGATTTGACTTTTTTCTTTGGAACTGATTGCTTGCATATATGTTTCTTCCTGTGTCCTTGAATACATTTCTCTCTCTCTCTCTTAGTTTTTCGCCTAATTTGCTCAATATATATTTTTTGTATATTTGCTGGTTTCTTTTAAATACCCTTTGCTCTTTTTGTGGTGCCTTCATGATGCTTATGCAATTTCTTTAAACTAGATGCTGGGTTTTTTTTTTTACAACTGCTTTGTGAAATGTGTTTTTTTTACAACTGCTTGTGAAATGGCTTTACATTGTTTATAATAAAAGGACACAAAAGTCAAGTCTCTCTCTCTCTCTCTCTCTCTCTCTCTCTCTCTCTCTCTCTCTCTCTCTCTCTCTCTCGCGCGCCCCCTGCTGGCCTCTCGTGTGTTGGGCGTGGCAAGATGGCGTGCACTGGTGTTCGTGTGCTGTAGCTCCGTGCTTGTGTTGTGTTGTCCCGTCCCCCCCCCCCCCCCCCATTCCTTCCTTTCCCATCGCGCTTTTGTCGTGTCCCTCTTTACCACCTGTGCCCCTTTCCCTCCCTTGAGACAGAGAGAGTGAGAGAAGAGCCCAAAGGTGAGAGCAGACCCGTTCGGTTCAGTCTACCTGCTCCGTCGGTGCTGTTTACCTTACTCGCGTCGTGTGAACTTTATTATTCATTATTTCATTTCGACTTTATTTATTTTGTGTCCTTTCCGCCTGGTCAAGGTGGAAAGGTGAGACATCGCCGTTATGGCGAGTGTTCGTGCACGGCAGGAAGGGTTTGAAACCCTAACAAGGAAGCATGCTTTCGTGTGTGTCCCTCCCGAAGGTGTTCCTACCGAGGACATTATCCTAGCTGTAGGGAATGTTATCGGCGATGAAAATGTCCGCGCCGCGTCGCGGATGAACCAAAAGTTTGTTGTTTTCGTGTCGGACGAGAAGTTCGTGCATGATGTTGTTAGTACCGGTCTGTCATTGAAAGGTGGGCAGTTCGTCATGGTTTCCCCGATGGACACACCGGCGATTAAAGTTATTATTTCAAATGTCGCTCCGTTTATCACAGATGATAAATTAATGGCTGTTCTGACCCGGTATGGAACTGTTGTTTCCCGAATCTCGATGATTCCCCTGGGATGTCGGGATGAACGAATGAAACATGTTATGAGTTTCCGGAGACAAGTATTCATGGTGCTTCCTGATCGCGGCGACGATACAGGACTAAACATCTCGTTTAAAATTTCCGTAAATGATCGTCAATATCAAATGTACGCTTCGTCAGGCACCTTAACGTGCTTCCTTTGTGGAGCCTTCGGACACGTTAAAAGGTTTTGTCCCAAAGCATCTTGTACGAAGTGCGGCAAATTGGGACACACCAATGTGGGCTGTAAAAAAGAAAACGCCCCGACCGTGCTTCCTCATGCCTCGACCGTGCTTCCTCACGCCTCGACCGTACTTCCTCACGCCTCGACCGTGCTTCCCCACGCCTCGACCGTGCTTCCTCACGCCTCGACCGTGCTCCCCGACGCTCAAACCGTGCTCCCCGACGCTCAAACCGTGCTTCCTGGCGCTCAAACCGTGCTACCTGAAGCCCCGACCGTGCTTCCCGACGCCCCGACGGTGCTTCCTGATGTCCCAACTGTGCTTCCCGAGGTCCCGACTACGCTTCCCGAAGCCCCAACCGTGCTACCTGAAGCCCCAACCGTGCTACCCGAAGCCCCAACCGTGCTTCCCGAAGCCCCGACTGTGCTTCCCGACGCCACGACTGTGCTTCCCGACGCCCCGACCGTGCTTCCCGACGCCCCGGTGCTACCCAAACCCAGTGAGATGGCACTTGGTGATGCTAGTACTGCTGACGAACCCATGAATGAAGAACTTGTCATACTGACCAAAAAACGGAAAGCACCACTAACAAATAGCCCCGATGGTGCGATAAAGAAGGCTGTCTTGGGCAGAGACACTGTCTCTGCAAAAGAGGGCAAAACGTTTACAGCAAACGAAAATATCGAACGCCAAAGTGGTAAAGAAGAGTTTACTGATTTCCCAAGCTCTGAGAATAAAGCCGACATTGATCCGAACAATGCGGCCATTTTTGAGCCTGAACGCGAAGCACCACCGGTCCCCCCTCCAGTAGCTGAGCGGACTGGTGACCAAACAAATTGCTCTGTCTCGCAAACAGAAATCGTAACCCCGGCTACGCAGAGATCTGCAGCCATTTGCCAAAACACACATAAAGAAAGTAAGCACCAGTCTGCTCGTGAGTGTGTACCAGAGTACCCAACGAAATCTCAGGAGATGCATCCAGAGGAGCGTGTGAGAGCTGCAAGTAAAGCCCAAGATCCAGGTGGGACATTATCAGACCTGTCAGAGTCTGAGGACGAGGTGGAAGTGACTGAGCTGTCACAGTCATCAGCATCTCAGTCACAGATACCCCCCCAACACATCGTGTCGTTTCTAGCCGAAACATACAGACAGCGTAACATAGTCATTAAAGACCATTTTGACGATTTGGCTGCATTCATCCACACTGCAAAATCCATAATTAAAACGCCTGAACAATTTGACCTGAATAAGTCACAATACCACAGGTTAAGAAAATTCATCACACGTGCAGGTGTAGAGTGTTCCCAGCCACAGGCTGATTTCATCAATACAGGATGAAAACTATAAAACTCGCAACCTTAAATATTAACGGTGGTGGTGCTAGACACCTCCGCCAGGTTCAAGTAAAAAACATATTTCAACGGAAAAAGGTGGATGTGATCTTACTTCAAGAAACTCACATCACACCAAATGTGGAACATAACTGGCATCAACTTTTTAAGAGCCAATGCTATTTCAGCAATTTATCAGCTTCATCTGCTGGAATCGGCTTCTTGCTGAAGCCAGGCCTCGTGTGTGAGTCATGCCATTTTCAGGAGGTAATAAATGGTCGGCTTAGCTCTCTCAAACTAGTAAGCCATAACTTCCATTACACCATTTTTAATGTGTATGCGCCAAGTGATAGCGTAGAGCGTAAGTCCTTCTTCACCGCAATGATAAATCACTTAAGATCAGTTGATTTTGATCATTGTGTGTGTGTCGGAGGTGATTTCAATTGCACCTTCGACCCATCGGTTGACAGAAATTCTGCCGAACCCCATCCTGAGTCCCATGTACACTTATCCAATTTTTTTAGCACAATGGGCCTCGTTGATGTTTGGCGGTTGCACCACCCAAGCACATCCCAGTACACCTGGTGTCGATGCGCCAATAGTCGAGTATCCTTGGCAAGGCTTGACAGATGGTACATCAACGTACCCTTTAAAAATACTGCGGTTTCTTCAAATATTTTTCCTTCCGTGTTTTCAGACCATCATATGGTAACCCTAAACCTTTCCTTTCCTCAACCCGCAAGTAGGAGCGCTTATTGGAAGTTTAATGTTAGACTTCTAGAAGATGGTATGTTTAAGGAAGCCTTTCGTGTTTTCTGGGCAAGTCTAGTAGCAAAGAAATCTTCCTTTTCTTCATCCAGCATATGGTGGGATAACATGAAATCTCAAATTCGGGTGTTTTGTCAATGTTTCCAATCACACAGCACAAACGACAAGCACATTACAATGGCCCGGTTGGAATTGGATATTCTACATTTGGAGAATAAATTGGCTCATGAAAACAATGACGCCAATTACCGGTTATTGCTTGTAAAGAAAGCTCTTTTAAGGGAGTTAGTTCAAGAGAAAGCAGCCGGAACATTAATTAGACTTAGAATACAGAATGTAAAGTTATCAGACACCCCAAACAAGTCTTTCTTTCATTTAGAATCCTTAAGCAAGCCATCACGGCTAATCTCTTCTGTTTTGGACTCAAGAGGCAACGTTGTTGTCAACGAGGATGATGTTAGAATAAACATTATTGAATTCTTTACAAAACTTTTTGAGGAGCAGACTGTTTGTAATGATACAATGATGGATTTAACCTCTCACCTCCCCTCCCTAACTGAGGCTCAATGGTTGGAGCTTGACCTACCAATCACCCTCCTTGAGCTAACCTGTGCTCTTGCTGCCATGGATTCAGGGAAAGCTCCGGGTATTGACGGTCTACCTCCCGAATTCTTTCTGACATTTTGGGACCTTTTAGGCCCTGAGTTGCTGAATGTTTTGGACACTTCTATACAGACTGGTATAATGCCGCTGAGTCTAAGAAGAGCCGTAGTGTGCTTGCTCCCGAAAACTGAAGATCCCCGACTTTTGGTGAACTGGCGACCGATCTCCCTGCTGTGCACGGACTACAAGCTTTTTTCAAAAGTACTGGCTAATCGACTAAAAAAGGTTATTGGTGATCTAGTACTGCCAGAACAGAGTTACTGTGTTCCTGGAAGATCCATCCATGATAATATTTCTTTAATCAGAGATCTCATTGATGGTAACCGTGTTAAAGAGGACTTTGGAATGATGTCGCTTGATCTTGAAAAGGCATTTGACAGTATCGACCATAAGTTTATGCATCATGTGTTACAGGCATGCGGCCTCGGAGCAAACTTTCGTTCCTACATTTCCTTGCTATACACGGATGTATTTAGTTTAATTAAGATTAATAATGTGCTGGCTCCCCCCATCAAGGTTCGGAGAGGGGTCCGGCAAGGGTGCCCAGTCTCTGGTTTATTGTTTGCTCTTTCCTTAGAGCCTCTTCTCAATCTACTGAGAAAGAAGATTTCTGGAATAGCACTCACTCCCATGAGTGCACCGCTAACCCTATGTGCTTATGCGGATGACGTCTGCATCTTTGTAAAAGATAAGGATGATATTGATATCGTTGTTGAGTGCCTGTCAAAGTTTCACGCTGCCTCCTCTTTAAAAATCAATTGGAACAAGAGCAAGACGTTATGGATACCCTCCCTTTATCGCAACCTTCTTCAGCCTGTACCACAGCCCCCCCCATCCCTCCCCGCAGGGTTGCTGTGGGGAAGTGAGGGAATTAAGTACTTGGGCATATTCCTTGGTTCCCCACAGTATGCTCAAAGAAACTGGGACGGAGTAATTGAGCAAGTGGGAGAAAGATTGAACCGATGGAAAAGGGTTTTACCTCATTTGTCCTTCAAGGGCCGTGTGCTAGTGATCAACAACTTAGTTGCCACAATGTTGTGGCATAGGTTCATCTGCCTGCAACCGCCGGAGGCCCTACTCAAAGCACTCCAGGGCAAACTGGTGGACTTCTTCTGGGGAGGCTACCACTGGCTACGACCCGATGTGATATGTCGCCCCTCGGCTGAGGGTGGCCACAACCTCGTCGACATCAAAGCCCGCCTAATGGCCTTCCGGCTGCGGTCCATTCAACGTCTCCTCTACATGGAACATCTGCCAGGCCGGCTCCCTGCACGCCTTGTACTGCAGCGAGCGGGTAGGCTCGGGTACGGGTTTGAACTCTTTCAAATGAACCTCCAGCATGTCGACATATCGGTTCTCCCTGCTTTTTACCAAAGCCTCTTAAATGCCTGGCAGAGCCTCTCTGTGAGTCGTCAGGCGGACACATATGTAACGAAAATGCTGGCACACGAGCCTTTGTTCTATAACCCTCTCTTTCCCGACATTCCAAAGAGTCGAGATTTTTGCCAACACTTTATAGCAGCTGGTATTGTGAAGGTGCGGCATCTCCGACATGACTCAGGGTATGGTTGGAAATCCGTAAGTGAAATCGCCGACCTGACAGGGATTTGGTCCCATAGGATGATTGCAAAAATTTTGAGGAAAATGATTCAGTTGGGACGGCAACTTGGCCTAACTTGGACTCGAGGTACAGAAGAAGATCTAAATGAGCCGACAGTGCCTAAATTAATTGTTGAACCCATTCAAAACGATTTGCCCCCTGTTAGCGATGGGTCAAAGCTTTTCCAGACAATGGACAGCAAGGGCATCTACAAGATGTGCCTCAAGCTGTTAAATGGGAACCCTTCGTTAAATGGAGTTACCCGATGGAAAGGATTGTTACCCGGAGGACCCCCCTCCGAACCTATCTGGGAAGCCATGTACAGTGAGCCCACATCCAAAAGAACAGGTGATCTCCAGTGGCGTTTGGCCCACTGGAGTGTTCCCTCTAACACGTTTATTAGACATTTTTCTCCTGTATCTGTTTGTTGTCCCTTCTGTACAGTCAATGAGGACTTGTTTCACGCATTCATAGACTGTATCCGATTATTTCCTTTGTTTCATTGGTTGAATTACATTGCACATGAAATGCATGTTACCTTTTCTTTGAGAAGTTTCGTCTTTGGTTTTGCCCCTAAACAGAATCCTGCATCTAAACTGTTTAGTTTCCTAATAGCAACTGCGAAGCTTGCTGTTTATTTAACAAGAAAAGATAAACTATCTGGCAAACCGATAGAGCACTGCAACATCATGTCGTGTTTGAATGCATTAATCTCAGCAAGATTGAAACTGGAATTTACCCTGTCCAACGAGTCCGGAAATTTTCATAACTTTGTTGATACTTGGTGTGTTGGTGGGTTTTGTGAAGTTAAAGAAAATGAATTTACAATACTGTTGTGAAATACTGATTGTTTTTTATTTGATGGTCATTGGGTGCTTCTTCCTTTTCTTTTTTTCTTTTTGTTGGCATTATTGATTTTATTGCAAAACTTGTATATTGTTACTTTTATATTTTTGTAATAAAAGGACTAAAAAGTCAAAGTCTCCCTCTCTCTCTCTCTCTCTCTCTCTCTCTCTCTCTCTCTCTCTCTCTCTCTCTCTCTCTCTCTCTCTCTCTCTCTCTCTCTCCCTCTCTCAATTTTTTCGCTTAATTTAATTAAACGCTTAATTTGCTCTTGATGTCTTCATAGCTCTTGCAAGAGCATTTCCTTTAAAAATTGTTTGTGGTTTTTGTTTGTGTCTTCACCTTTGGTTTGTAAAATTTTTATACTTGCTGGTTTCCTTTAAATATCCTTTGCTCCTTTTGGTGAATTCATGATCCTTACGAAATGTTTCTTTAAACTGGTTGCTTTGCTTACAACCGCTTTGTGGAATGGCTTATATTTTTATAATAAAAGGGCACAAAAAGTCTCTCTCTCTCTTTCTCTCTCTTTCTCTCCATTTCTCTCTCTCTCCCTTTCTTTCTCTCTCCCTTTCTCCCTCTCTCCCTTTCTTTCTCTCTCCCTTTCTCTCTCTCTCTTTCTCTCTCTCTCTCTTTCTCTCTCCCTTTCTCTCTCTCTCTCTCCTTTTCTATCTCTCTAACTCTCTCTCTCTGACTGTCTCTAACTCTGTCGTGATCCTGACTTCATGATGGTGGAGGGTACACCATCCTGGATGTGGGGGATCGCTGGGTCACTCCGGCGAGATCGATCGGCTGTCTCCATGACGTGGGCTTGTTCGAGAGAACTGTCCAGGGCTATACAACAACAACTTGAACAACACTCAGTAGAGCGCTGACCATCCGGACCTGAACCAAAAATCTCTTCGGCTTGTTCTTGTTACTTACCCAACTCATCCACCAAGTTTTGTATTAATCCGTCAATAGCGTTTTGAGATATCGTGCTCTATTCAGTATTGTTTTTGGGTTTATCTCTCAATGGGGAAGAATCACTTGAAAAATTAAAATATTCTCATATCTAGATCAGGATCTTCATTAAAATCAAATCAATTCGTCCTTGTCAGACACCCAAATTATCCACCATGTTTAGTCTGAATCAGTCCAATACTTTTGAAGGTATCGTGCTCACAGACAAACAGACAGGTGGAGAAACATAAACTCCATCCACTTTTGGCAAAAATAATATAGGTAATAATGACCCACCGTGGCTACTTCCGCGTGGAGCGGCTGTTTCTCGTTTTACAAAAAGACCATAAATGCCCATCGATTGTAATGTTCCGATTATGCCAATTTTATTGAAGCAAAAGAGACTTGAGATGTCAAAATCTTGGAAAACAGAAACTTTATTTATTGCCAAATGGACTCAAAGCTGTTAACATGGAATCTGCAGTGCTGAATCTGCATGCACACATCAATATAATAAACAACTAAATCAGGCTCGGTACAGGTCTCGATGCTTGTCAGCAATTCAAAATCCAAGAAGAAATTCGAATCCTGAAGATAACCGAAGGAATCAGTCAGCTAGTATTCATTCTGGAAGTTCACTCATGAATGTGGTTTCAGATAGCAAAAGGTCTGACAGTTCTGCTGACCAGTTGAGCTCAGCTGGAAAACTGAAACAGTCCACAGGCCGCCTCACGGACTCGTTTGAGTCGGTTGGCAGAGACATTGCAGGCAGTTCCAGCAAGTGTTGAAAGTCAGCTGGCAAATATTCTTCAGGCAGTTCAGCTGACTTGTGCCAATCAACATCAGATAGCAAAGAGCTTGCCATCAATTCGACTGAGTTTAGAAGTTCAGAATCTGTTGCGAGGTTAGCCTCACGGTGGGAGTTGAGTGCCGCCGTGCTTTCTTGGTTGGTATTTTCATTTGTCTGAAGGACATTGTGGTTCATAAAGTGCAACATTTCATGCTGTCGATCACCTTCATTTAAAAGGCAAGGGTTGAAATTGCAGGTATCACTGTGAAAACAAAATAGAGAGGTTGTTAATGAGCTATTTATTCCTGCCTCAGGTTGTCCACGGCTATGATGTTTTTACAGTGAACTTACCTGTTGGGCTGGTGCTGATCGTTGTCCAGTGCAATGTTATCAATCCCATGTTGACCTTGGGGTTGAATAGTTGGTAAAATGTTTCCTGCGTTCTGACTTATATTATTCACTCGATGTGTGCACTCAGGAGATGCTCCATAAACCTGATGGTATTGTGGTTGGAGGACAACTAAAAGGTTCTGCAACTGCGACGGGATTATCTCGTGCTCCATTGGAGGACTTCCCAGCACAGCGAGAGGGACTGGCTGTGAAGGTTCCTGCAGCCATAAGGATTGACCCTTCTCAATATTTTCAAAGTTGTCCTGATACAAGACTGGAACAGAACTACATGGGTTATCTTGTGCGACACTCTGAAACACAGATGTCGCAAGCACCGTGGATGAGTTTGTCGTAGGGCAAGTCAGATAGAATTGGAACTGATGGACAGGTAATGATATCTCCCTTTCATCACTGTTGCAGGCGATGTGATTATCATGAGATGGAGTTGAATGAGCTGTGGGAAGAAAAATCGCAAGTTGGATGAATGTTTTGGAAATACAACAAACGGTCAGTGGTGGTATACATACAAGGTTATCTCCAAACTCATACTCCAGTGGAGAAAGCCTCGAAATAATTTAACAAATTCACCTTGAGGTCAAGCTGGTATCTGACACTCACTTACCACACTTTGAGTGTTCAATACCGTGACTATCCTCCTGCACTTTCTCAACGTTATGATAGTCGACAATGTTTTTGGAGAGTTTAGTGCGAGATTGTCTTGGTTTGTAGACCCAATCTGAAAGTGAAACGATACGATCGAGAGATAAGCTGCGGAATATCATTCGATGTAAACTGTTGGACTGAAAAATAGTTTCTACTGTGCAATCACATATAACGTACATAGAACATGCCAAAATATACCTGATACATAGTAAATTCAAGTAAAATCCGAGGAAATGCGAATTTACTTATTTATTACATTGCAAATGATAAAGGATTCCTGCACAATTTAAGAACATGGACAAGTTGACAAATATCGAAAGAACAAGAATCCTGGAAACTCCACTTCAAATCAGGTTCAATAATGCAGGCCCAAAGAGACTAAATTAATTTACAATGCCGCAAAATATCCTTCCAGGAACACAATATTATTATATGCCAAGAGATTTCAGGAAACTGCGAGAAACATTTCTGGAACATTACATGATTCATGTCTGAAACTGAAAACATTTCACGATTTGGAGATGTTCCATGGCCAACCAGAAGCCCGGATCTATTTGTCCTTGTCAGACACCCAAACGGTCCACCAAGCTTCGTCCAAATCCGTCCACAACTTTTTGAGATATCCTGCAGTGTATCGTTTTTGGCCAAATCTCCCAATGGTGAAGAATTACTTAAAATTTTCCAGTAGCCGGATCCGAATCCGGTTCTTCACCAAAATCTAATCATTTCGCCCTTGTGACGTGCGCTACATCTCTGTTAAATTCTGTTCGAATCCGTCCACAACGTTTTGAGATATCCTGTTCACAGACAGACAAACAAACAGCCAGGGTGAAAACATAACGTCCATCCACCTTGGGTGGCGAAATTAATGAATAAGAACTTACTCGGATACATCTTATCATGTTCAAGTTTCAGCCTGTGGGACTCTTCATAGTATGGACGTTTCTCCTGCTCCGTGATGGAACGCCACGCTGCTCCCAGGGCCTTGCTCACCTCGATATTGCTCGCTCCCGGCATTTCCTTGGCCATTTGCTTGCGGTGACAACGTCCCCACACCATGAATGCATTCATTGGTCGCTTGATGTGCTCTTTCTGGCCACGAATCGGCGGCATCTCGATCTGCTCAGCTGCTGGGATAAGGAGAATGATTGAAATTGATGGAAAAGTTGACAGGAGAGGTCGAAATGCAATATGCTTTATATATATTAGATATTATATATGTGTGTATAATATAATATATAATATAATATAAAAAGTGCATGTCAGAGCAGGAACTCTACCATGAAGTCCAAGGAACCGTTTGGAGAAATCCGAGATAGAATTGTGAGGAGGCATAGATCTGGGGAAGGGTATAAACAATTTCTGGAGTGTTGAAAGTTCCCAAGAGCATGGTAAGCAACATCATTACTTAATGGAAAAAATATGGAACTACCCTGACTCTTCCTAGAGCGAGGCGTCCAACCAAACTGAGCAACTGGGCAAGAAGGACCTTGGTTCTCCACCTCCCTCCAGGTCTTTAAAACATCTGTTCACCGCCATCTCTTATCTTCCTCCATCCAAAACCTAGATCTTTTCTACCTTCGTTAATTCACCCCAGATCCACTCTTTTGAAATACCGACTTCTTTCTTGGAAGTCCTAGCAGTGTCCATGTGTTTTTTTTTTAACCTCTCCCACCCCCTCCTCCCACGCCCTCTCCCTCCCATGGATCTCCCGATGTCCCTGTTCTCTCCTGTTGCACTTGTGTTCTTCCCTCTCTCTGCCCATCTTGTCTCCCGCTCCCTTGATCATATGTTTTTTGTGTCTGTTTGTTTTTAGGTGACTAATCTTAGCTTTTACACGAGCCTCGATCTTGTACACAAAATAAAACTGGAACGCCACTCAGTAGAGCGCATACTCCCGCCGTGGGTCAACTTGGAGCCCGATTCCAATGGTAAAAAATCCTTCAAAAAATTCCTGGATCCGGAATAATATCCTGAGCTTCACCAAAAACTAATCAATTCTTCCTTATCCCAAGGGCAATCATCCCACCAACTTTCATCCAAATCCGTTCAGAACTTTTCCAGATATCTTGTTCACAAACACACGAACACACACACACACACACACACACACACACACACACACGGACGGACGGACTGACACGATCGAATGCATTACCCCCTGGCGGGAGTAAAAATAGAACCCGATGGCCATACCGACAGAACTACAGAGTTGCTTGGCTGGGATGGGAGAACCTACCGGAAGGACAACAGTCTCTGCAGCATTTCACAAGTCTAGGCTTTATGGGAACGTGGCCAGACAGAAACCATCCCTGAGAAAAAGGCACATGACAGCGATACTGACCTGTACAAAATATTAAATGCACCTGCCGTTTATCTCCCTCTGTCGAACTCGGATTCCTTTCCACCACCGAGATTAGACTTTCCCGTTCTCCGCCGTTATTTTCTTCCTCTATACGTCTCGCTTGTCTTTGAGGTTTCCAAAAAGCGTCGGCGAAGTGTGCCAACTGTAAATGTTTACGACGTCAATTTGTTGATGTCGTCGCTGGGTAACGACGCAGGTACCTCGAAGACGCAACGTGCACTGACGCAAAAGTATCAACTACTTTATATTATAATCCTTTATTTATTGTGAATTAGCAGGAATACCCGACGTTTCCCGGTGATGTTCTGATCCTTTTGGCGTTTTGAAGAAATATATTTGATTTTTTTTTCTATTTTTTTTGCAGGTGCATAAAACACTTCTCGACCTGCACCTAATAAGGAAAATTATTATTTAATATGATATTACACACACGCACACCAATTGGGGACAATTTAATATCACCTTTTATACAGCTATACAAAGGCTCAGGTACTATAAAGTGATTTAAAAAGAATTCCAAAAAAAACTAACTTTTTTTTTTTCAAAATTAATTCCCCCTTAAAACACTCTCCGGCACTCACGGATAAACCTCTGAAAGTTTGACGAAGATCCGTTCAGCCATCTCTGAGAAAAATAGCAACACAGACACACACACACACACACACACACACACACACACACACACACGCACATGCACACACAGACATACACACACACAGACATACACACACACAGACATACACACACACAGACAGACGCACATCCACACACAGACACACACAGACACACACACACACACACACACACACACGCACATGCACACACAGACATACACACACACAGACATACACACACACAGACAGACGCACATCCACACACAGACACACACACACACAGACAGACACAGACACACGCACATACACACACAGACAGACACACACACGCACATACATACACAGACACACACACACACACACACACACATACACACACAGACAGACACACACACACGCACATACACACACAGACAGACACACACACACACAGACAGACGCACATCCACACACAGACAGACACACACACACACACACACACACACACATACACACACAGACAGACACACATCTACACAAGGACATAGACACACACACATACAAATACAGACAAACACACTGACAGACAGACAGACAGACAGACACACACACACACACACACACACACACACACAGAAGGTTCTCTTATAGTGTCGATTTTAAGTCTGCTGCCGGACTGACGGACTGACGGACGGGCGTAATATATAATTTCATGTTTTTAATGTGTCGCCTATCGGTCGAAGCCGTCTCGAACTGTTTGTCCGTCCGTATGTATGTCCCCTCAAACTTATACCAATCAGAGCTGAGGATCTGGTCACTTCACATGACAGGGTGATGTAATTACGTCTGATGTTATTACGGCGGTATGGCAGCTGACTCGACACACGTCGCCATTTTGATTTATATGCCGTTCAGGCCGAACTTATTGTCGAACCTGTCATATGTCACAATCGCCATGCTCTACCTTGATGTTTTTCACTCAGTGTGAACCACAAACAAACCGATTGTTAAAATGACCATCAGATATCGAAAGCATCGGCGTTTCGGCTCTTCCAACAAAACCGTACGGCACGTATAGGCCTCAGGCGTTATGCTTCACCTTCGGACCGCTTCGGACAAATTAGCCCAGGTTTCTTCATACAGTGGTGTGTCGTTTCAGTTGTATCGTTTTCGTAATAATAATATAGAAAATATAACCATAATACTTTAATCCCAATGTCGTGAAAGGAAGGTTGATGGATTGAAGCGGTGTGCGGTTCATGATCAATGATGAGCGGTGTTCAGCACGAATACTAATAACCGAGGAAGTCAGGAATTAGCCTCGGTTTTTTAATGGTAATATCATTTTTGAAATAATGATAACGTAACGCTAATATTACAGTAAATCTATTTATAACACTAATCTCTTCGTCGCGACTGCAAACGTACTGGAAGTTGAAAAACCGTTCTGTCAGTTGTATGTCCGTTACGTCATTACGTCTATGATGTCATGACGACGGCTGACTCCACCGAGTCAACCGACCGACATTTTAATTTATTAGTTGGCGTAAACCCGCTCACGACGGGAGCGGCAGGAAGAGTCATTCGTCTTATGGGGTATATAGATTACAGTCGATCTATGGTCGGGTCTCAAGAACATTGGGTGTGTGTTCATTTCCCAAGTTTCTTGTGGAGAGATCGCCAAGTGGTTTGAGCATTCGAGCAAGCACTCCATTCAAAACCGTTAAGGAACGGCTGGCTTGGCAAGCGCTAGCTAGCTGCTTGGTAAATGAGCACAACCCGGGCTTCTCCCTTTCAGTTTCGTGTTAAACAGCAGGAGCGAGTTTCAAAAGTTCGCTTCGAAAAACGCCACATTAGCGCCAGGAACGGTCATGTTATTTACCCAAACCTTGTGGGGTATAATCTAGAGTACAGTAGATCTTCCCACAGTTTTGTAAGTAAAACCTACCTCACGGATGTCGCGATTCCTCCAAATTTCTTTGTTTAATGTTATACACGGCATTAGCGACTGTTTAAAAAGCTAAACATATGTGTTTGTGGTTGATAATATTTTACACGCCCGTCTACGCCGCTGTTAGACTTTTGGTCTTGTTTCAGGTGTCTTGTCAGAACAGTGGTTTGGAACCTGCGGATCTTTATAAGGACTTTATTAAGAGTGCGGCTCTCAACCCTGATCGGCTCTTTTCCTCATTCTCAGTTATACTCAGAATAATGTTTGTGAGTGTTGTGAAAGGATAAAATGAAACTTGAGAACTCTGGCAATGATGAAAAGGAAAATACACCCGATTACCTGGGAGCTTTTGTATTGGATTCCGAACGGTTGATCCGTTTCCATGGTTGTATCGTCCATCTTGTTGGTCATCAAGCTGGCTCATCCTCATGGCTCATCCTCAAGGAACCTCCAGCCTCAGTTTAGAATTCGAACAACCTTCAAAAACGCAAGTGATGTCCTGATCCTTGCTGGGCATGTGAGCAATAATCCCAATAATCAATGACTTGTACTGTATCTTATTAGTCCCCTACCGGTGTACACCGGACGGGACTATAGGTTTACACGCCGTCCCTCCGTCTGTCCGTATGTCCGTCTGTCCGTCTGTCCGTCTGTCAGTCTGTCAGTCTGTCAGTCTGTCAGTCTGTCAGTCTGTCAGTCCGTCACACAAAGAACAGTTTTCCGGACTTTGTTTCTAAACTCTTAATGCTAATGATATCAATCTTGGCATATAGTTTCCTCATAATAAGTTACATATCAAGTTCGAACTTCAAGACGTATCGATCATTTTTGACAAAGTTATGGCACTTTGAACTTTGGGAATTCTGATAATTCTGATGATCCTTCACTCAGTGCCATTTTAACATTTAATTTCCTTTAACAAACAATTTCTCTGCAATAATAGGACCGATTGAGATCAAATTTTCACCGCTGGAGGGACTCGGTCTGGAGAATATCTTAATGGTGATTATGACAGCACAGGTCACGTGGTTCGGCCGCCATATTGTTTTTCGTGAAAACACGAAAACCCCTTTTTCTCTGCAACGGCTGAACAGATCGAGGCCAAACTTTGCAGGCACAATCGCATACCCATGACGAAAAAAAAGTCTGCGAGCATGACGTCATGCGTCACATGGTTTCAGAGTTATGACGTTTTAAAGCATGAACCTATAATTCACACAGTGCAATACGTGCAGGTTGCTCCACGGAGCGACCTTCCGGGCTTATCAACGAGGCGAGGCATGACACACATGTGTCTCAGCATACCTCAGATCAAGTTTGAAAACCAGCATCACCCGTGCATAAATTTACATATTCGATCATTTTTGACAAAGTTATGGCACTTTGAACTTTGGTAGGGACATGTATTGCAACGCAATACTCAGAATCCTTTAGTGAATCTGGTTTTTCCCTTGTAAGGGACTTTGTTAACCATACTTGTTCTGGATGGCAGACCCCTAACCAGATTTTGGAAGTTTGCAATGTTACCTCAGCTCGACTAATTGGACAACTTATTCGTTCAATTGTTAAAGTGTTTAACTCTTTTAATTTATCGTGGCCTCCACTACACTATGTTCAAAACACAAAAACGATGCACCCTGACTTCCCTGATTGTTGTTTTTCTGGCGCTCCTTCCACAAAGCCTCGACAAGCCTGTGCAAAGACTACTCTGTACGTGCAATGTCTTAATGTTGTCATTTCGACTAACCCCAATAGCCCACTGACCACCCACTGGAAAGATCTTCTGCCTGCAGGGGCTCCATCTTCTCCTACCTGGTCCTCGATGTGCACGTCACCTGTGTCTAAACGTGCCGGAGACATACAGTGGAGGCTTGCACACTATTCCTTGCCTTCCAACGTGTTTCTCAAAAGAATGAACCTCGTGTTATCTGATGAATGCCCTTTTTTCCATCACTCGAGGACACTTTCCACACATATGTCGGATGCCAAAGGCTGGCTCCACTTTTTCAACTCCTGCAATATACTTTCCGGAATTTCGGTTTTTGTTTTTCCTTCTATCATTTTGTGTACTGCATGCCTGTATCTAATGAGAATGTCGGATCTCAAATTGTTAATTTCTTGCTTGCTGAGGCGAAACTCGCGATATATATTACACGGGAGAGAAGGGTTTCCGGGATAAGTTCACAGGAATGCAGTGTTTTGTTGGCCTTCAAAGGCTTTGTGTTTGCCCGTCTCAAAACTGAATTTCACTTTTACCGAGAGACTTCTCGGGTTAATCACTTTGTTCAAAAATGGTGCATAGCTGAAGTCCTGTGGAAGGTGGAGGGAGATGAACTTTTTTTGCTGCTCTAATTAATCTCATGTCTTTCTGTTCCTTGATTTAATTACTTTTGTTGACTGCTATTGTAATACTTGTTTTTCTATTATACTTTTGTAATAAAAGACCCTAAAATTCAAATCTCTCTCTTTCTCTTTCTCTTTCTCCCTCTCTCTCCTCTCTCTCTCTCTCTCTCTCTCTCTCTCTCTCTCTCTCTCTCTCTCAATTTTTTCGCTTAATTTAATTAAACGCTTAATTTGCTCTTGATGTGTTCATAGCTCTTGCATGAGCATTTCCTTTAAAAATTGTTTGTGGTTTTTGTTTGTGTCTTCACCTTTGGTTTGTAAAATTTTTATACTTGCTGGTTTCTTTTAAATATCCTTTGCTCCTTTTGGTGAATTCATGATCCTTACGAAATGTTTCTTTAAACTGGTTGCTTTGCTTACAACCGCTTTGTGGAAGGCTTATATATTTATAATAAAAGGGCACAAAAAGTCTCTCTCTCTTTCTCTCTCTTTCTCTCCATTTCTCTCTCTCTCCTTTTCTATCTCTCTAACTCTCTCTCTTTGACTGTCTCTAACTCTGTCGTGATCCTGACTTCGTGATGGTGGAGGGTACACCATCCTGGATGTGGGGGATCACTGGGTCACTCCGGCGAGATCGATCGGCTGTCTCCATGACGTGGGCTTGTTCGAGAGAACTGTCCAGGGCTATACAACAACAACTTGAACAACACTCAGTAGAGCGCTGTCCATCCGGACCTGAACCAAAAATCTCTTCGGCTTGTTCTTGTTACTTACCCAACTCATCCACCAAGTTTTGTATTAATCCGTCAATAGCGTTTTGAGATATCGTGCTCTATTCAGTATTGTTTTTGGGTTTATCTCTCAATGGGGAAGAATCACTTGAAAAATTAAAATATTCTCATATCTAGATCAGGATCTTCATTAAAATCAAATCAATTCGTCCTTGTCAGACACCCAAATTATCCACCATGTTTAGTCTGAATCAGTCCAATACTTTTGGAGGTATCGTGCTCACAGACAAACAGACAGGTGGAGAAACATAAACTCCATCCACTTTTGGCAAAAATAACATAGGTATTAATGACCCACCGTGGCTACCTCCGCGTGGAGCGGCTGTTTCTCGTTTTACAAAAAGACCATAAATGCCCATCGATTGTAATGTCCCGATTATGCCAATTTTATTGAAGCAAAAGAGACTTGAGATGTCAAAATCTTGGAAAACAGAAACTTTATTTATTGCCAAATGGACTCAAAGCTGTTAACATGGAATCTGCAGTGCTGAATCTGCATGCACACATCAATATAATAAACAACTAAATCAGGCTCGGTAGAGGTCTCGATGCTTGTCAGTAATTCAAAATCCAAGAAGAAATTCGAATCCTGAGCATTCGAATCCTGAAGACAACCGAAGGAATCAGTCAGCTAGTATTCATTCTGGAAGTTCACTCATGAATGTGGTTTCAGATAGCAAAAGGTCTGACAGTTCTGCTGACCAGTTGAGCTCAGCTGGAAAACTGAAACAGTCCACAGGCCGCCTCACGGACTCGTTTGAGTCGGTTGGCAGAGACATTGCAGGCAGTTCCAGCAAGTGTTGAAAGTCAGCTGGCAAATATTCTTCAGGCAGTTCAGCTGACTTGTGCCAATCAACATCAGATAGCAAAGAGCTTGCCATCAATTCGACTGAGTTTAGAAGTTCAGAATCTGTTGCGAGGTTAGCCTCACGGTGGGATTTGAGTGCCGCCGTGCTTTCTTGGTTGGTATTTTCATTTGTCTGAAGGACATTGTGGTTCATAAAGTGCAACATTTCATGCTGTCGATCACCTTCATTTAAAAGGCAAGGGATAAAATTGCAGGTACCACTGTGAAAACAAAATAGAGAGGTTGTTAATGAGCTATTTATTCCTGCCTCAGGTTGTCCAAGGCTATGATGTTTTTACAGTGAACTTACCTGTTGGGCTGGTGCTGATCGTTGTCCAGTGCAATGTTATCAATCCCATGTTGACCTTGGGGTTGAATAGTTGGTAAAATGTTTCCTGCGTTCTGACTTATATTATTCACTCGATGTGTGCACTCAGGATGTGCTCCATAAACCTGATGGTATTGTGGTTGGAGGACAACTAAAAGGTTCTGCAACTGCGACGGGATTATCTCGTGCTCCAGTGGAGGACTTCCCAGCACAGCGAGAGGGACTGGCTGTGAAGGTTCCTGCAGCCATAAGGATTGACCCTTTTCAATATTTTCAAAGTTGTCCTGAAACAAGACTGGAACAGAACTACATGGGTTATCTTGTGCGACACTCTGAAACACAGATGTCGCAAACACCGTGGATGAGTTTGTCGTAGGGCAAGTCAGATAGATTTGGAACTGATGGACAGGTAATGATATCTCCCTTTCATCACTGTTGCAGGTGATGTGATTATCATGAGATGGAGTTGAATGAGCTGTGGGAAGAAAAATCGAAAGTTGGATGAATGTTTTGGAAATACAACAAACGGTCAGTGGTGGTATACATACAAGGTTATCTCCAAACTCATACTCCAGTGGAGAAAGCCTCGAAATAATTTAACAAATTCACCTTGAGGTCAAGCTGGTATCTGACACTCACTTACCACACTTTGAGTGTTCAATACCGTGACTATCCTCCTGCACTTTCTCAACGTTATGATAGTCGACAATGTTTTTGGAGAGTTTAGTGCGAGATTGTCTTGGTTTGTAGACCCAATCTGAAAGTGAAACGATACGATCGAGAGATTAGCTGCGGAATATCATTCGATGTAAACTGTTGGACTGAAAAACAGTTTCTACTGTGCAATCACATGTAACGTACATAGAACATGCCAAAATATACCTGATACATCGTAAATTCAAGTAAAATCCGAGGAAATGCGAATTTACTTATTTATTACATTGCAAATGATAAAGGATTCCTGCACAATTTATGAACATGGACAAGTTGACAAATATCGAAAGAACAAGAATCCTGGAAACTCCACTTCAAATCAGGTTCAATAATGCAGGCCCAAAGAGACTAAATTAATTTACAATGCTACAAAATATCCTTCCAGGAACACAATATTATTATATGCCAAGAGATTACAGGAAACTGCGAGAAACATTTCTGGAACATTCCATGATTCATGTCTGAAACTGAAAACATTTCACGATTTGAAGATGAAACTAAAAACATTTCACGATTTGGAGATGTTCCATGGCCAACCAGAAGCCTGGATCTATTTGTCCTTGTCAGACACCCAAACGGTCCACCAAGCTTCGTCCAAATCCGTCCACAACTTTTTGAGATATCCTGCAGTGTATCGTTTTTGGCCAAATCTCCCAATGGTGAAGAATTACTTAAAATTTTCTCGTAGCCGGATCCGAATCCGGATCTTCACCAAAATCTAATCATTTCGCCCTTGTGACATGCGCTACATCTCTGTTAAATTCTGTTCGAATCCGCCCACAACGTTTTGAGATATCCTGTTCACAGACAGACAAACAAACAGCCAGGGTGAAAACATAACGTCCATCCACCTTGGGTGGCGAAATTAATGAATAAGAACTTACTCGGATACATCTTATCATGTTCAAGTTTCAGCCTGTGGGACTCTTCATAGTATGGACGTTTCTCCTGCTCCGTGATGGAACGCCACGCTGCTCCCAGGGCCTTGCTCACCTCGATATTGCTCGCTCCCGGCATTTCCTTGGCCATTTGCTTGCGGTGACAACGTCCCCACACCATGAATGCATTCATTGGTCGCTTGATGTGCTCTTTCTGGCCACGAATCGGCGGCATCTCGATCTGCTCAGCTGCTGGGATAAGGAGAATGATTGAAATTGATGGAAAAGTTGACAGGAGAGGTCGAAATGCAATATGCTTTATATATATTAGATATTATATATGTGTGTATAATATAATATATAATATAATCTAAAAAGTGCATGTCAGAGCAGGAACTCTACCATGAAGTCCAAGGAACCGTTTGGAGCAATCCGAGATAGAATTGTGAGGAGGCATAGATCTGGGGAAGGGTATAAACAATTTCTGGAGTGTTGAAAGTTCCCAAGAGCATGGTAAGCTGCATCATTACTTAATGGAAAAAATATGGAACGACCCTGACTCTTCCTAGAGCGAGGCGTCCAACCAAACTGAGCAACTGGGCAAGAAGGACCTTGGTCCTCCTCCTCCCTCCAGGTCTTTAAAACATCTGTTCACCACCATCTCTTATCTTCCCCCATCCAAAACCTAGATCTTTTCTACCTTCGTTAATTCACCCCAGATCCACTCTTTTGAAATACCGACTTCTTTCTTGGAAGTCCTAGCAGTGTCCATGTGTTTTTTTTTTAACCTCTCCCACCCCCTCCCCCCAAGCCCTCTCCCTCCCATAGATCTCCCAATGTCCCTGTTCTCTCCTGTTGCACTTCTGTTCTTCCCTCTCTCTGCCCATCTTGTCTCCCGCTTCCTTGATCATATGTTTTTTGTGTCTGTTTGTTTTTAGGTGACTAATGTTAGCTCTTACACGAGCCTCGATCTTGTACACAAAATAAAACTGGAACGCCACTCAGTGGAGCGCATACTCCCGCCGTCGGTCAAGTTGGAGCCCGATCTTCCAATGGTAAAAAATCCTTCAAAAAATTCCTGGATCCGGAATAAAATCCTGAGCTTCACCAAAAACTAATCAATTCTTCCTTATCCCAAGGGCAATCATCCCACCAACATTCATCCAAATCCGTTCAGAACTTTTCCAGATATCTTGTTCACAAACACACGAACACACACACACACGGACGGACACGATCGAATGCATTACCCCCTGGCGGGAGTAAAAATAGAACCCGATGGCAATACCGACAGAACTACAGAGTTGCTTGGCTGGGATGGGAGAACCTACCGGAAGGACAACTGTCTCTGCAGCATTTCACAAGTCTAGGCTTTATGGGAACGTGGCCAGACAGAAACCATCCCTGAGAAAAAGGCACATGACAGCGATACTGACCTGTACAAAATATTAAATGCACCTGCCGTTTATCTCCCTCTGTCGAACTCGGATTCCTTTCCACCACCGAGGTTAGACTTTCCCGTTCTCCGCCGTTATTTTCTTCCTCTATACGTCTCGCTTGTCTTTGAGGAGGTTTCCAAAAAGCGTCGGCGAAGTGTGCCAACTGTAAATGTTTACGACGTCAATTTGTTTATGTCGTCGCTGGGTAACGACGCAGGTACCTCGAAGACGCAACGTGCACTGACGCAAAAGTATCAACTACTTTATATTATAATCCTTTATTTATTGTGAACTAGCAGGAATACCCGACGTTTCCCGGTGATGTTCTGATCCTTTTGGCGTTTTGAAGAAATATATTTGATTTTTTTTTCTATTTTTTTTGCACGTGCATAAAACACTTCTCTACCTGCACCTAATAAGGAAAATTATTATTTAATATGGTATTACACACACGCACACCAATTGGGGACAATTTAATATCACCTTTTATACAGCTATACAAAGGCTCAGGTACTATAAAGTGATCTAAAAAGAATTCCAAAAAAAACAAATTTTTTTTTTTCAAAATTAATTCCCCCTTAAAACACTCTCCGGCACTCATGGATAAACCTCTGAAAGTTTGACAAAGATCCGTTCAGCCATCTCTGAGAAAAATAGCAACACAGACACACACACACACACACACACACACACACACACATGCACACACAGACATACACACATACATACAGACATACACACACACAGACAGACGCACATCCACACACAGACACACACACAGACACACACACACACACACAGACAGACACACACACACGCACATACACACACAGACAGACACACACACGCACATACATACACAGACACACACACACACACATACACACACAGACAGACACACACACGCGCATATACACACACAGACAGACACACACACACAGACAGACGCACATCCACACACAGACAGACACACACACACACACACACACACACACAAACACAAACATACACACAGACCGACAGACAGAGACACACACACACACACACACACACACACACACACACACACACACAGAAGGTTCTCTTATAGTGTCGAATTTAAGTCTGCTGCCGGACTGACGGACTGACGGACGGGCGTAATATATAATTTCATGTTTTTAATGTGTCGCCTATCGGTCGAAGCCGTCTCGAACTGTTTGTCCGTCCGTATGTATGTCCCCTCAAACTTATACCAATCAGAGCTGAGGATCTGGTCACTTCACATGACAGGGTGATGTAATTACGTCTGATGTTATTACGGCGGTATGGCAGCTGACTCGACACACGTCGCCATTTTGATTTATATGCCGTTCAGGCCGAACTTATTGTCGAACCTGTCATGTGTCACAATCGCCATGCTCAACCTTGATGTTTTTCACTCAGTGTGAACCACAAACAAACCGATTGTTAAAATGACCATCAGATATCGAAAGCATCGGCGTTTCCGCTCTTCCAACAAAACCGTACGGCACGTATAGGCCTCAGGCGTTATGCTTCACCTTCGGACCGCTTCGGACAAATTAGCCCAGGTTTCTTCATACAGTAGTGTGTCGTTTCAGTTGTATCGTTTTCGTAATAATAATATAGAAAATATAACCATAATACTTTAATCCCAATGTCGTGAAAGGAAGGTTGATGGATTGAAGCGGTGTGCGGTTCATGATCAATGATGAGCGGTGTTCAGCACGAATACTAATAACCAAGGAAGTCAGGAATTAGCCTCGGTTTTTTAATGGTAAAATCATTTTTGAAATAATGATAACGTAACGCTAATATTACAGTAATGTGGCGGACACAAAAGCCCACTGGCGTGGTGACATCATTCCATGCACCAAGTGGGCGGTGGCCACGCCCGAGGGGTAGGCGTGGCCTCATGATATACACCGGGCGACCAGCCCGGAGGAGTTCAGTGTTACAGTGTAGTCTTACAATAAAGACGTTTATATGTTACCGCTTGTCCGCTTCCTCCTTGCTCACAAGCAGCGCGCGTAACGCCGTGCTTTACTGGTGACCCTCGACGTTGGATCTGCCGGAGCGATCCTTCCACACGCGACGCCATCGCCATGGCCGACTTCGTCAAACTTCCGGAATTTTGGGAGGCTCAGGCCGAAGTCTGGTTCGTCCAGGCCGAAGCCCAATTTCAGCTTCGGCACCTCACCGGCGATGACACGCGCTATTGCCACGTCGTCGCCTCCCTCGGGCCCGGCACGGCCGCTCGAGTTGTGTCCGTCCTTCGCCACCCACCGGACGGCCACAAGTACGAGGCACTCAAGCGGCTACTCCTAGCCACGTTCAGCCTCACGGACGACGCACGGGCCGACCGCCTCCTGGATCTCCCCGAGCTCGGTGAGACGCGCCCGTCGGTCCGAATGGACCATATGCTGTCACTGTTGGGCGACAAAGCCCCCGGTTCGCTATTCCGGGCGCTTTTCCGTCGCCAACTTCCAGCGCAGGTTCGCCTCGCGTTGGCCGGGACCGGGCTAACGGAACCCCGAGCATTGGCGGCCGAGGCGGACAAGTACTTCGCCGCTTCGGACACGCGGGCGAGCGTTGGCGTGGCCGTCACGGCCTTCGACGCTGATGTTCAGCAGCATGTTCCACAGCATCATCTTCTACAGCACGCTGATGTTCAGCAGCATGCTGATACGCACCTCGTGAACGCCGCCACGCCCCGTCCACCGCTGCGGTGAAAACCGCCACCGCGGGGAAACCCGTCGACTCCACCGGCCTGGCGGAGCCAGCCGCGCTCCTCCAGCTCCACCACCTGGTGCTGGTTCCACGCCAAGTTCGGCCACGAAGCTCGGTGGTGTCATCCGCCGTGCTCCTTCAACGGGTCGGGAAACGCCCGGGCCGGCGCTCAATTGTGGCGATGAGCGCCGGCCGTTCGAGCAGCCTGCTGTTCATAACGGACACCTTCTCCGGGCACCGTTACCTGTGCGACACGGGAGCGCAGGTGAGTGTCATTCCCGCCGGCACGTCAGACAAGCACGCCGCGGGTGGGGGCCCCGCACTGCTTGCCGCGAACGGGACGCCCATCCGTACGTACGGAAAACGCTGCCTCTCTCTGCGGTTTGGAGGGCAGGTTTTCCGATGGACGTTCGTCACCGCCGACGTGCCCATGGCACTGCTTGGCGCGGACTTCCTGTGCGCTAATGGGCTCCTGGTCGACGTCAAGCGCAGACGGCTTGTCCAGGCCGAGACGTTCAGCTCGCTCGCTTGTGCGTTGCCCAGCTCAACGAGCGGCTTGCCAAGCGGCTTGCCGAACGATTCGGTTCCGGCCACGTTGGTCTGTACGCTTCCGGCAGCGGACGCATTCACCCGCCTCCTCGCCGGCTTCCCGGCCCTCACGCGGCCCACCTTCTCGGCGGGGGCCGTCAAGCACGGGGTGGCCCATCACATCCCCACCGTCGGGCCACCGGTCTACGCCCGGGCACGCCGCCTCGAGCCGACGAAGCTGGCGGTGGCAAAAGCGGAGTTCGCTACCCTGGAGCGACTCGGCATCGTTCGGCGCTCAGAGAGCGCTTGGGCGTCGCCGCTGCACATCGTGCCGAAGCCCGGCGGGGGATGGCGACCGTGCGGGGACTATCGCCGTCTCAATGACGCCACGACTCCCGACCGCTACCCCGTCCCCCACATTCAGGACTTTTCCGCCCGTTTGGCGGGCAGGTCCTTCTTCTCGAAGGTGGACCTCATACGCGGCTACCATCAGGTCCCCGTCAGGCCGGAGGACATCCCGAAGACGGCGGTCATCACGCCATTCGGACTCTTCGAGTTCCTGCGCATGCCCTTCGGTCTGAAGAATGCGGCTCAGGCGTTCCAGCGACTGATGGACAGCGTCCTGCGCGACTTGCATTTTGTCTACGTCTACCTGGACGATATCCTCGTCGCCAGCTCGTCCCGCGAAGAGCACCTACGCCACCTCCGCACGCTCTTCGAACGCCTGGGCCAGCATGGCCTGATTGTGAACCCCGCAAAGTGCCGGTTCGGCGCCGCCACAATCGATTTTCTGGGGCACCGTGTCACCAGGCACGGAGCCGTCCCCCTGCCGGCCAAGGTGGAGGCGGTGAAGGGGTTTCCGCGCCCCCGCACGATCAGAGGGCTGCAGGAGTTCCTGGGCATGGTGAACTTTTACCATCGGTTCCTGCCCCGTATCGCCCAGCTCCTGCACCCCCTGCACGAAGCTCTCCGAGGTAAGCCGGGCAAAGGCGACGTTACCTGGACCGAGCAGATGGACACGGCGTTCACGGGCGCGAAGCTCGCCTTGGCTAACGCCACCATGCTCACGCACCCGGCGCCCGATGCACCGATCGCCCTCACCACCGATGCCTCGGACTACGCGGTGGGCGCGGTGCACGAGCAATGGGTGCGTGGAGCTTGGCAACCGCTGGCGTTCTTTAGCCGGCAGCTTCGCCCGCCCGAACGCCGTTACAGTACCTTCGACCGCGAGTTGCTCGGACTTCACTTGGCGGTCAGGCACTTCCGCCATCTGCTCGAGGGCCGGGCGTTCACTGCCTTCGTCGACCACAAGCCGCTGATCTTCGCGATGGGCAAGGTCACCGAGCCGTGGTCGGCCCGGCAGCAGCATCACCTCTCGGCCGTGTCTGAGTACACGACGGACATCCAGCACGTCGCGGGGAAGGACAACCCGGTGGCGGATTGCCTTTCCCGGGCCGTCGCCCACGCAGTCCACCTCGGCATCGACTATGCCCGGATGGCAGCGGCCCAGGCCGCTGACCCCGACGTCCAGGCCTTGCGGGCCGCCGTCACGGGCCTCCGCGTCACCGAGGTGCCGTTCGACGGCGCGGGCGCGGCCCTCTTGTGCAACGTCTCCCTCGGGCGTCCTCGCCCCATTGTGCCCGCGGGCTGGCTGCGCCAGGTGTTTGACGCCATCCACGGCCTGTCCCACCCGGGCGCGAGGGCCTCCCAAAGGCTGATCGCCGACAAGTTCGTCTGGCATGGCCTCCGGAAGGCCATCCGCGGCTGGGCCAGGACGTGCCTCGCGTGCCAGCGCGCCAAGGTGCACCGGCACACCCAGGCCCCGTTGGCCCCGTTCACGGTGCCGGAACGCCGGTTTGACCACGTCCACGTGGACCTGGTGGGACCTCTGCCCCCCTCGCGGGGTTTCACCTACGTCCTCACCATGGTGGACCGCACCACCCGGTGGCCGGAGGCCGTGCCCTTGGCATCGACAACGGCGGCCGATGTCGCGCAGGCTTTCATCGCCACCTGGGTCGCCCGGTTCGGCACCCCCTCAGACATCTCATCCGACCGTGGCTCCCAGTTCACCTCGGAGCTCTGGGGGGCGGTTGCGCAGGGGCTCGGGGTCCGGCTGCACCGAACCACGGCCTACCACCCCCAGGCTAACGGCCTGTGTGAGCGATTTCACCGCTCATTGAAGGCCGCGCTCCGGGCCACCCTTCGCGACGGCGGCTGGGTCGACAGGCTCCCCTGGGTCCTGCTGGGCCTCCGGACGGCGCCCAAGGAGGACCTGCGCGCATCCGCGGCGGAGTTGGTCTTCGGGCAACCGCTGCGGGTGCCGGGCGAGTTCCTCCCCGACTCCACGGCACCATGGTCCGCGGCACAGCAGCGCTCCGCTCTGCAAGAGACCGCCCAGAGGTTCGCCCCGGTGCCAACGGCATGCCACGGGCACCCACCGACGCACGTCGCCGCGGAGCTTCGCACGGCGGAGTACGTCTTCGTCCGCCACGATGCCCATCGGACACCACTGCGGCCCCCGTACGACGGGCCTTTCCGCGTGCTGGAGACCGGGGCGAAGCACTTCACCCTGGACATCGGCGGTACTCCTGACCGCGTTTCGGTAGACCGCCTCAAGCCGGCCCACCTCGATGTGGACCATCCACCGCCAGTGGCCCGACCCCCACGTCGGGGCCGCCCTCCTGCGGGCGGACCCCCGGCACCGCCCAGCCCCGCCGCCACGGCGCCCCCCGGTCCTGCACCCATCCCAGGGGCAGCCAGGGGCATCCCACCTGTTATCCCTGCACCCCGGACGCCGCCGATCGCCAGGGGGCGGTTCGGCCGGGTCATTCGTCTGCCCCGCAAACTGGCCCTCCAGGTGCGCGGGAATTCTGGGGGGGCGCGTGTGGCGGACACAAAAGCCCACTGGCGTGGTGACATCATTCCACGCACCAAGTGGGCGGTGGCCACGCCCGAGGGGTAGGCGTGGCCTCATGATATACACCGGGCGACCAGCCCGGAGGAGTTCAGTGTTACAGTGTAGTCTTACAATAAAGACGTTTATATGTTACCGCTTGTCCGCTTCCTCCTTGCTCACAAGCAGCGCGCGTAACGCCGCGCTTTAGTAAATCTATTTATAACACTAATCTCTTCGTCGCGACTGCAAACGTACTGGAAGTTGAAAAACCCGTTCTGTCAGTTGTATGTCCGTTGCGTCATTACGTCTATGATGTCATGACGACGGCTGACTCCACCGAGTCAACCGGCCGACATTTTAATTTATTAGTTGGCGTACACCCGCTCACGACGGGAGCGGCAGGAAGAGTCATTCGTCTTATGGGGTATATAGATTACAGTCGATCTATGGTCGGGTCTCAAGAACATTGGGTGTGTGTTCATTTCCCAAGTTTCTTGTGGAGAGATCGCCAAGTGGTTTAAGCATTCGGGCAAGCACTCCATTCAAACCCGTTAAGGAACGGCTGGCTTGGCAAGTGCTAGGTAACTGCTTGGTAAATGAGCACAACCCGGGCTTCTCCCTTTCAGTTTCGTGTTAAACAGCAGGAGCGAGTTTCAAAAGTTCGCTTCGAAAAACGCCACATTAGCGCCAGGAACGGTCATGTTATTTACCTAAACCTTGTGGGGTATAATCTAGAGTACAGTAGATCTTCCCACAGTTCTGTAAGAAAACCTCCCTCACGGATGTCGGGATCCTCCAAATTTCTTTGTTTAATGTTATACACGGCATTAGCGACTGTTTAAAAAGCTAAACATATGTGTTTGTGGTTGATAATATTTTACACGCCCGTCTACGCCGCTGTTAGACTTTTGGTCTTGTTTCAGGTGTCTTGGCAGAACAGTGGTTTGGAACCTGCGGATCTTTATAAGGACTTTATTAAGAGTGCGGCTCTCAACCCTGATCGGCTCTTTTCCTCATTCTCAGTTATACACAGAATAATGTTTGTGAGTGTTGTGAAAGGATAAAATGAAACTTGAGAACTCTGGCAATGATGAAAAGGATAATACACCCGATTACCTGGGAGCTTTTGTATTGGATTCCGAACGGTTGATCCGTTTCCATGGTTGTATCGTCCATCTTGTTGGTCATCAAGCTGGCTCATCCTCATCGCTCATCCTCAAGGAACCTCCAGCCTCAGTTTCGAATTCGAACAACCCTCAAAAACGCAAGTGATGTCCTGATCCTTGCTGGGCATGTGAGCAATAATCCCAATAATCAATGACTTGTACTGTATCTTAGTAGTCCCCTACCGGTGTACACCGGACGGGACTATAGGTTGACACGCCGTCCCTCCGTCTGTCCGTCTGTCCGTCTGTCCGTCTGTCCGTCAGTCTGTCAGTCTGTCAGTCTGTCAGTCCGTCACGCAAAGAACAGTTTTCCGGACTTTTTTTCTAAACTCTTAATGCAAATAATTTCAAACTTGGCATATGGTTTCCTCATGATAAGTTCCAGATCAAGTTCGAACTTCAAGACGTATCGATTATTTTTGACAAAGATATGGCACTTTGAACTTTGGGAATTCTGATAATTCTGATGATCCTTCACTCAGTGCCATTTTAAGTTTTAATTTCCTTCAAAAAAGAAATTTCTCCGCAATAATAGGACCGATTGAGATCAAATTTTCACCGCTGGAGGGACTCGGTCTGTAGAATATCTTAATGGTAATTATGACGTCACAGGTCACGTCGTTCGGCCGCCATATTGTTTTTCGTGAAAACACAAAAACCCCTTTTTCTCTGCAACGGCTGAACAGATCGAGGCCAAACTTTGCAGGCAGAATCGCATACCCATGACGAAAAAAAGGCAGCGAGCATGACGTCATGCATCACATGGTTTCAGAGTTATGACGTTTTAAAGCATGAACCTATAATTCACACAGTGCAACACGTGCAGGTTGCTCCACGGAGCGACCTTGCAGGCTTATCAACGAGGCGAGGCATGACACACATGTGTCTCAGCATACCTCAGATCAAGGTTGAAAACCAGCATCAGCCATGCATAAATTTACATATTCGATCATTTTTGACAAAGTTATGGCACTTTGAACTTTGGTAGGGGACATGTATTGCAGCGCAATACTCAGAATCCTTTAGTGAATCTGGTTTTTCCCTTGTCAGGGAATTTGTTAACCATACTTGTTCTGGATGGCAGACCCCAAACCAGATTTTGGAAGTTTGCAATGTTACCTCAGCTCGACTAATTGGACAACTTATTCGTTCAATTGTTAAAGTGTTTAACTCTTTTAATTTATCGTGGCCTCCACTACACGATGTTCAAAACACAAAAACGATGCACCCTGACTTCCCTGATTGTTGTTTTTCTGGCGCTCCTTCCACAAAGCCTCGACAAGCCTGTGCAAAGGCTACTCTGTACGTGCAATGTCTTAATGTTGTTATGTCTGCCAACCCCAATAGCCCACTGACCACCCATTGGAAAGGTCTTCTGCCTGCAGGGGCTCCATCTCCTCCTTCCTGGTCCTCGATGTGCACGTCACCTGTGTCTAAACGTGCCGGAGACATACAGTGGAGGCTTGCACACTATTCCTTGCCTTCCAACGTGTTTCTCAAAAGAATGAACCTCGTGTTATCTGATGAATGCCCTTTTTGCCATCACCCGAGGACACTTTCCACACATATTTCGGATGCCAAAGGCTGGCTCCACTTTTTCAACTCCTGCAATATACTTTCCGGAATTTCGGTTTTTGTTTTTCCTTCTATCATTTTGTGTACTGCATGCCTGTATCTAATGAGAATGTCGGATCTCAAATTGTTAATTTCTTGCTTGCTGAGGCGAAACTCGCGATATATATTACACGGAAGAGAAGGGTTTCCGGGATAAGTTCACAGGAATGCAGTGTTTTGTTGGCCTTCCAAGGCTTTGTGTTTGCCCGTCTTAAAACTGAATTTCACTTTTACCGAGAGACTTCTCGGGTTCATCACTTTGTTCAAAAATGGTGCAAAGCTGAAGTCCTGTGTTAGGTGGAGGGAGATGAACTTTTTGTGGTGCTCTAATTAATCTCATGTCTAACTGTGCCTTGATTTAAATCTTTTTGTTGACTGCGATTGTATTGTGCACCGCACCTTTCCTATGCCATCTCCAGGTATTGCAAATCGTCATTGCAGGGCACCGAAGTGGGCTCCGCAGTGACGCACGCTGAAAGGGAGTACTCAGTTTTCACTCTGTTTGTTTGTTTTCTTTCTTTCTTGTTTGTTTGTTTGTTTGTCCGGGCGATATCTCAGCCATCCTTTGAGCTAGTAAGCTGAAATTTCGGCACAATAGTGAGCAAGCCCTTTCTCAAAAACAGTATTTTTTGTTTTTTGATTAATCAATTAATTGAAGAGTTATTTAATTATTCGCGATTAATTAAGTACAGTACTTATTTAATTAATCAAATTTCCTTTCTCTTCTGACCATTAACTCAGGCACCTTTTGAGTTAGGAAGCTGATATTTGGACATGCCAATAACCAGGTGATTTGGCTGCAAAGGCTATTTTTGATTTATTAATTAATCAATTAATCAATTAATCGATTAATTATTTAATTATTTGATTAATGACAAAATTTTTATTTTTTTTAAAGTTACAGATTCTGATGAAATGGTGGTGGTTTATGTGTTCTCTGACCGAATTGATTAATAATTTAATTTTTTTATGATTCTTATTTATTTATTTTCATTATTAAGCATTTATTTATCTTCTTTCTCATTTGGCCAATATCTCAGCCACCTTTTGAGCTCAGAAGCTAATATTTGGACATGAGTGACCAAGTCGCCCTACACTGCCTTCTCTCCACCTCACCCCCAGGAATACCTTTGGCTACGGCTTCCCCATCGCTCCCACCTTTTGTTCATATGTGTGTTGTACCGTCCACCAAACAGTGATGACTCCATCTACATCTCGCTGTCTGATAATATGGACCAACTTCTTTCTACCCATCCCAACTCTCTCTTCCTCATATGTGGTGATTTCAATTGTCACCATGCCAGTTGGCTGGGTGTAGGTACCTCTCTCACCAGCCATGGCTCTTCAGCAAATGACTTCTGCGACTCACTGGGACTGACACAATCTGTCAATTTCCTGACCCGGATCTCAGTCAACGGAGCATCTTCTCTTCTGGACTTGGTTATGACTAACTTCCCTGAAAATGTCTGCTGCTCTTCTTCTGCTCCAATCGGCACATCTGATCATGTGCTTGTCAAAGTGGACATCTCTCTGACCATTCTCAGAGAGCCTCCTCAGCGTCGACGAGTCTGGCATTTCACTCAGGCCAACTGGCACGGTCTTCAAGCAGCCATCAATCATCTGGACTGGTCTCCCATCTCTACCGCCTCTGACATCAACTCATCCTGGGAATTCTTCCAAAGTAAATTGCTCTCTCTCATGCACATATTTATCCCATCTAGTCTTCAGTTGTCATACCCTTCCTCCCGTCCATGGTACACGGATTCTTGTGGTGAGGCTGTTGCCCAGAAACAACCTGCTTTCATCTCCTGGAAAGCAAATCCAACGGAAGGAAATCTCATTTCCTTTCACAAAGCCTGAAACAAGTGTGTGTCCACCCTCAGGAGAGCCAGGAAACTATATCTCTCTGTTCTCAAGACCGAACTCTCTTATCTGTCTCCCTCTTCCAAATCCTGGTGGCATCTGGTCAAATCTGTTTCTGGTGTTTGTTCCCCCTCCATCCCCTCCCTCACCTCAAACGGCTACACGGCTGACTCCGCACGTGAAAAAGCTGAATGCCTCAACTCTGCGTTTGCCTCTAAATCTTGTGTCGAAAACCCATCCCTCTCTGTACCCACCGTACCCAGTCGCACCCAGCTGCTCCTGGACTCTGTGTCCTTTCCTCCTGACAAGGTGGAAAAGTTTCTGTCAACCCTCGACTCTGATTCTGCAACTGGTTCTGACGGCATCAGCCCACAGGTCCTAAAATCATGTTCTTCCGCTCTTTCACTCCCTCTCTCTGTTCTCTTCACCCTCTCTTTTGCTCAAGGTCATCTGCCATCTGCTTGGAAATCAGCCAACATCACCGCTTTGCACAAAAAAGGTGCGAAAACAGATCCTAGCAACTACAGACCAATCAGCCTTCTCCCAATTATCAGCAAAGTCATGGAATCCATGACTGCTTCAGATATGAAATCTTTCCTCTTCTCCAATGGCTTGATCTCTGACCATCAATTTGGTTTCAGACCTGGTCACTCTACTCTGGACATGCTGCTTCTGCTTTCTCAACAATGGATGGAGGTCCTCAATGCCAAACAGGAAATTAGAGCTGTCTGTCTTGACATATCACGTGCCTTCGATACGGTCTGGCACCCCGCTCTGCTCACCAAACTCTCCTCCTTTGGTATCCATGGAAATCTCCACGCATGGCTGGCGGACTTCCTCTCTAGTCGTAGTCAATGTGTGGCCCTGAATGGGTTTCTCTCATCTCCTCTTCCCGTTCAGGCTGGAGTTCCCCAAGGCAGTGTCCTGGGCCCTGTGCTTTTTCTGGTCTTCATCAATGATCTCTCTGACTCTATTGAAAATCCTCTCCATCTCTTTGCTGACGACTCTACTCTCTGTCGCTCCATTCCTCATCCCTCAGATCGGCAGTCTGCAGCCTCCTCACTCTCTGCAGACCTGGACAAAATCACAGACTGGGCAAACAAGTGGAACATGTCTTTCAATCCTGACAAATCTCAAACTCTTACGATGTCTCTCCGAAAAGACCGACTGGACAACCCTCCCATCCACTTTCTGAATAATCCTCTCCAAGAAGTTCTGTCACTCAAGCTTTTGGGTCTCACTATCTGCCATGATCTTTCCTGGGAAAACCACATTTCAAATCTGGCCTCCAAAGCCTGTCGCCGACTGGGCATCCTCCGTCATGCGAAGTCCTTCCTTGGCACACCTGAGCTCCTCACCACATACAAGGCTTTCATCCGCAGCTCAATGGAATACAGCTCTCCCCTCTGGGCTGGTGCTCCTGCCTCACACCTAGCTCGTCTTCACGCTGTTGAAACCAAAGCGTTCAGAATCATTGGAATCTCCCGCGATGAAGCTAACTCCAAGGGCCTTTCACTCACTCACCGCAGGCAGGTTGGTAGTCTTTCCGTCTTCTACCGACTCCTCTCCAGCCTTGCTCCCCCAGCTCTCTCTGTGCTCTGTCCCCCAAATATTCATACAGGTCGCACAAGATCTGCCTGCAACCCTCTTATGGTTAAACTGCCAAAATCAAGACTTTCTGCTCACCTTCACTCCTTCATTCCTCTTTTCTCCCACCTCTGGAACAAACTCCCTCACTCTCTTCAATCCCACTCCACCCTCCAGGTCTTTAAAACAGCTGTTCACCACCATCTCTTATCTTCCCCCATCCAAAACCTTGATCTTTTCTACCCCCGTTAATTTCACCCAAAATCCTACACCTTTTTGAAATACCAACTTCTGTCCTGGTAGTCTTTGGTCTCCTTGTGTTTTATACCTTCCCCCCCCCCCCCCCCCACTTCCCACGCCTCCTCCCCCCAGGCCCTCTCCCTCCCGCGCTTCTCCCTGCTCTCAGGTGTTGTGTTTGTCTGCTTCCCCTCCTCTCCCCATCT
Organism: Myxine glutinosa; assembly: GCF_964187855.1. NCBI lineage: Eukaryota > Metazoa > Chordata > Myxini > Myxiniformes > Myxinidae > Myxine > Myxine glutinosa. Next base: position 335,073,555 of record NC_136261.1, read on the forward strand.
TGTCTTCCGCTCCCTCCTTTTGTTTGTTTTGTTTGTCTGGTTGATTTGTTTGTGGAATAAATGTTAGCTCTTTCACGAGCCTTGATTCAGTATACAAAAAAAAAAAAAAAAAAAAAAAGTGATGTGGCTATCAAGGATATTTTTGATTTATTGATTAATCAATTAATCAATGAATCGATTAATTATTTAATTATTCGATTAATTACAAAAAAATTTTTTTTCCCAGTTACAGATTCTGATGAAATGGTGGTGGTTTATGTGTTCTGTGACCGAATTGATTGATAATTTAATTTTTTAATGATTAATTCTTTATTTATTTTCATTATTAATCATTTATTTATTTTCTTTCTCATTTGGCCAATATCTCAGGCACCTTTTGAGCTGGGAAGATAATATTTGGACATGACAGTGACCAAGTGATGTGGCTATCAAGGATATTTTTGATTGATTGATTTATCATTTAATCGATTCATTATTTATTGATTAATCGATGAATTACTTATTGATTAATCAATTAATTATTTAATTTTTTATTAATGACTTATTTGATTAAATTTCTAAAAGATACATCTTCGGATGAAGCACTAGTGGTTTTGTTGTGGTATTAGCCAATTGATGAAGAAAATATTTTGTGATAATCTTTTATTGATTTTAATGATACAATTAATCAATCAATTAGTGTACACCTCTCCCTCCCAATGCAGCCTCAATGAGCTGCACTGCACGCCCCGGCAATGCCGCGCTGTAGGATATTTAATTATTTGGCATGGGGGCGGTGTACTTTGAATGTATCTGTACTTGTTTGTTTGTTGTCCGGGCGATATCACAGCCGTCCTTTGAGCTAGGATGCTGAAATTTTGGCACAATAGTGAGCAACTCCTTTGTCAAAAACTGTATTTTTTGTTTGTGGTTTAATCAATTAATTGAGGAGTTATTTAATTATAAGCGATTAATTAAGTACTTATTAAATTAATCAAATTTCCTTTCTCTTCTGACCATTAACTCAGCCAACTTTTGAGTTCGGAAGCTGATATTTGGACATGCCAATGACCAGGTGATTTGCCTGCAATGGCTATTTTTGATTTATTTATGAATCAATTAATCAATTAATCGATTAATTATTTAATTATTCGATTAATGACTAATTTTTTTTTTTTAAGTTACAGATTCTGATGAAATGGTGGTGGTTTATGTGTTCTCTGACTGAATTGATTAATAATTTAATTTTTTAATGATTATTATTTATTTATTTTCATTATTAATCATTTATTTATTTTCTTTCTCATTTGGCCAATATCTCAGGCACCTTTTGAGCTCGGAAGCTAATATTTGGACATGAGTGACCAAGTGATGTGGCTATCAAGGATATTTTTGATTTATTGATTAATAAATTAATCAATTAATCGATTAATTATTTAATTATTCGATTAATTACAAAAATTAATAAATAAATAATCAGTTACAGATTCTGATGAAATGGTGGTGGTTTATGTGTTCTGTGACCGAATTGATTAATAATTTAATTTTTTAATGATTATTATTTATTTCTTTTCAGTATTAATCATTTATTTATTTTCTTTCTCATTTGGCCAATACCTCAGGCACCTTTTGAGCTGGGAAGCTAATATTTGGACATGGCAGTGACCAAGTGATGTGGCTATCAAGGATATTTTTGATTTATTGATTAATCATTTAATCGATTAATTATTTATTGAATAATTGATTAATTATTTATTGATTAATCGATTAATTATTTAATTTTTTATTAATGACATTCAATTAAATTTCTAAAAGATACATCTTCGGATGAAGCACTAGTGGTTTAGTTATGCTATTAGCCAATTGATTAAGAAAATATTTTGTGATAATCTTTTATTGATTTTAATTGTACAATTAATCGATTAATTAGCGTACACCTCTCCCTCCAAATGCAGCCTCTATGAGCTGCACTGCAGTATTGCCGGGCACCGGAGGCACCCTGGCAATGCCGCGCTGTAGGATATTTAATTATTTGGCAAGGGGGCGGTGTTCTTTGAATGTATCTGTACTTGTTACTTGTTTTTCTTTAATACTTTTATTATAAAAGACCCTAAAATTCAAATCTCTCTCTCTCTCTCTCTCTCTCTCTCTCTCTCTCTCTCTCTCTCTCCCTCCCTCTCTTTCTCTCTCTTTCTCTCCCTTTCTCTCTCTCTCTCCCTTTCTTTCTCTCTCCCTCTCTCTCTCTCTCTCTCCCTTTCTCTCTCTCTAACTCTCTCTCTAACTCTCTCGTGATCCTGACTTCGTGATGGTGGAGGGTACACCATTCTGGATGTGGGGGATCGCTGGGTCACTCCGGCGAGATCGATAGGCTGTCTCCCTGACGTGGGCTTGATCGAGAGAACTGTCCGGGGTGAAACAACAACAACTTGAACGACACTCAATAGAGCGCCTACCATCCGGACCTGAACCAAAAATCTCTTCGGATTGTTCTTGTTACTGACCCAACTCATCCACCGAGTGATGTATTAATCCGTCAATAGCGTTTTGAGATATCGTGCTCTATTCAGCATTGTTTTTGGGTTTATCTCTCAATGGGGAAGAATCACTTGAAAAATTAAAATATTCTCATATCTAGATCAGGATCTTCATTAAAATCCAAGCAATTCGGCCTTGTCAGACACCCAAATTATCCACCATGTTTAGTCTGAATCAGTCCAATACTTTTGGAGATATCGTGCTCACAGACAAACAGACATGTGTAGAAACATAACCTCCATCCACCTTTGGCAAAAATAATAAAGTTATTAATGACCCATCGTGGCTACCTCCACGTGGAGCGGCTGTTTCTCGTATTACAAAAAGACCATAAACGCCCATCGATTGTAAAGTTCCGATTATGCCAATTTTATTGAAGCAAAAGAGACTTGAGATGTCAAAATCTTGGAAAACAGAAACGTTATTTATTGCCAAATGGACTCAAAGCTGTTAACATGGAATCTACAGTGCTGAATCTGCATGCACACATCAATATAATAAACAACTAAATCAGGCTCGGTACAGGTCTCGATGCTTGTCAGCAATTCAAAATCCAAGAAGAAAAGGACTGAGCATTCGAGTCCTGAAGTTAACCGAAGGAATCAGTCAGCTAGTATTCATTCTGGAAGATTACTCGTGAATGTGGTTTCAGATACCAAAAGGTCTGACAGTTCTGCCGACCAGTTGAGCTCAGCTGGAAAACTGAAACAGTCCACAGGCCGCCTCATGGACTCATTTGAGTCGGTTGGCAGAGACATTGCAGGCAGTTCCAGCAAGTGTTGAAAGTCAGCTGGCAAATATTCTTCAGGCAGTTCAGCTGACTTGTGCCAATCAACATCAGATAGCAAAGAGCTTGCCATCAATTCGACTGAGTTTAGAGGTTCAGAATCTGTTGCGAGGTTAGCCTCACGGTGGGAGTTGAGTGCCGCCGTGCTTTCTTGGTTGGTATTTTCATTTGTCTGAAGGACATTGTGGTTCATAAAGTGCAACATTTCATGCTGTCGATCAGCTTCATTTAAAAGGCAAGGGTTGAAATTGCAGGTGTCACTGTGAAAACAAAATAGAGAGGTTGTTAATGAGCTATTTATTCCTGCCTCAAGTTGTCCAAGACAATGATGTTTTTACCGTGAACTTACCTGTTGGGCTGGTGTTGATGATTGTCCAGTGCAATGTTGTCAATCCCATGTTGACCTTGGGGTTGAATAGTTGGTAAAATGTTTCCTGCGTTATGACTTTTATTCTTCACTCGATGTGTGCACTCAGGAGATGCTCCATAAACCTGATGGTATTGTGGTTGGAGGACAACTAAAAGGTTCTGCAACTGCGACGGGATTATCTCGTGCTCCAGTGGAGGACTTCCCAGCACAGCGAGAGGGACTGGCTGTGAAGGTTCCTGCAGCCATAAGGATTGACCCTTTTCAATATTTTCAAAGTTGTCCTGAAACAAGACTGGATTATAACGACATGGGTTATCTTGTGCGACAATCTGAAACATCGATGTCGCAAACACTGTGGATGAGTTTGTCGTAGGGCAAGTCGGGCAGAATTGTAACTGATGGACAGGTAATGATATCTCCCTTTCATCACTGTTGCAGGTGATGTGATTATCATGAGATGGAGTTGAATGAGCTGTGGGAAGAAAAATCGAAAGTTGGATGAATGTTTGGAAATACAACAAACGGTCAGTGGTGGTATACATACAAGGTTATCTCCAAACTCATAATCCAGTGGAGAAAGCCTCGAAATAATTTAACAAATTCACCTTGAGGTCAAGCTGGTATCTGACACTCACTTACCACACTTTGAGTGTTCAATACCTTGACTATGCTCCTGCACTTTCTCAACGTTATGACGGTCGACAATGTTTTTGGAGAGTTTAGTGCGAGATTGTCTTGGTTTGTAGACCCAATCTGAAAGTGAAACGATACGATCGAGAGATTAGCTGCGGAATATCATTCGATGTAAACTGTTGGACTGAAAAACAGTTTCTACTGTGCAATCACATATAACGTACATAGAACATGCCAAAATATACCTGATACATAGTAAATTTAAGTAAAATCCTAGGAAATGCGAATTTACTTATTTATTACATTGCTAATGATAAAGGATTCCTGCACAATTTATGAACATGGACAAGTTGACAAATATCGAAAGCACAAGAATCCTGGAAACTCCACTTCAAATCAGGTTCAATAATGCAGGCCCAAAGAGACTAAATTAATTTACAATGCCGCAAAATATTCTTCCAGGAACACAATATTATTATATGCCAAGAGATTTCAGGAAACTGCGAGAAACATTTCTGGAACATTACATGATTCAGGTATAAAAATGAAAACATTTCACGATTTGAAGATGAAACTGAAAACATTTCACGATTTGAAGATGAAACTGAAAACATTTCACGATTTGGAGATGTTCCATGGCCAACCAGAAGCCCGGATCTATTTGTCCTTGTCAGACACCCAAACGGTCCACCAAGCTTCGTCCAAATCCGTCCACAACTTTTTGAGATATCCTGCAGTGTATCGTTTTTGGCCAAATCTCCCAATGGTGAAGAATTACTTAAAATTTTCTAGCAGCCGGATCCGAATCCGGATCTTCACCAAAATCTAATCATTTCGCCCTTGTGACATGCGCTACATCTCTGTTAAATTCTGTTCGAATCCGTCCACAACGTTTTGAGATATCCTGTTCACAGACAGACAAACAAACAGCCAGGGTGAAAACATAACGTCCATCCACCTTGGGTGGCGAAATTAATGAATAAGAACTTACTCGGATACATCTTATCATGTTCAAGTTTCAGCCTGTGGGACTCTTCATAGTATGGACGTTTCTCCTGCTCCGTGATGGAACGCCACGCTGCTCCCAGGGCCTTGCTCACCTCGATATTGCTCGCTCCCGGCATTTCCTTGGCCATTTGCTTGCGGTGACAACGTCCCCACACCATGAATGCATTCATTGGTCGCTTGATGTGCTCTTTCTGGCCACGAATCGGCGGCATCTCGATCTGCTCAGCTGCTGGGATTAGGAGAATGATTGAAATTGATGGAAAAGTTGACAGGAGAGGTCGAAATGCAATATGCTTTATATATATTAGATATTATATATGTGTGTATAATATAATATATAATATAATATAAAAAGTGCATGTCAGAGCAGGAACTCTACCATGAAGTCCAAGGAACCGTTTGGAGCAATCCGAGATAGAATTGTGAGGAGGCATAGATCTGGGGAAGGGTATAAACAATTTCTGGAGTGTTGAAAGTTCCCAAGAGCATGGTAAGCTACATCATTACTTAATGGAAAAAATATGGAACTACCCTGACTCTTCCTAGAGCGAGGCGTCCAACCAAACTGAGCAACTGGCCAAGAAGGACCTTGGTCCTACTCCTCCCTCCAGGTCTTTAAAACATCTGTTCACTGCCATCTCTTATCTTCCCCCATCCAACAACTAGATCTTTTCTACCTTCGTTAATTCACCCCAGATCCACTTTTTTGAAATACCGACTTCTTTCTTGGAAGTCCTAGCAGTGTCCATGTGGATTTTTTTTTACCTCTCCCACCCCCTCCCCCCAAGCCCTCTCCCTCCCATAGATATCCCGATGTCCCTGTTCTCTCCTGTTGCACTTGTGTTCTTCTCTCTCTCTGCCCATCTTGTCTCCCGCTCCCTTGATCATATGTTTTTTGTGTCCGTTTGTTTTTATGTGACTAATGTTAGCTTTTACACGAGCCTTGATCTTGTACACAAAATAAAACTAGAACGCCACTCAGTATCGCGCATACTCCCGCCGTGGGTCAAGTTCGAGCCCGATCTTCCAATGGTAAAAAATCCTTCAAAAAATTCCTGGATCCGGAATAATATCCTGAGCTTCACCAAAAACTAAACAATTCTTCCTTATCCCAAGGGCAATCATCCCACCAACTTTCATCCAAATCCGTTCAGAACTTTTCCAGATATCTTGTACACAAACCCACGAACACACATATGCGCACACACACACACGCACACACACACAAACACACACACACACACACACACACACACACGGACGGACACGATCGCATGCATTACTCCCAGGCGGGAGTAAAAATAGAACTCAATGGCCATTCTGACAGAACTACAGAGTTGCTTGGCTGGGATGGGAGAACCTACCGGAAAGACAACAGTCTCTGCAGCACTTCACAAGTCTCGGCTTTATGGGAACGTGGCCAGACAGAAACCATCTCTGAGAAAAAGGCACATGACAACGATACTGACCTGTACAATTAAATGCACCTGCCGTTTATCTCCCTCTGTCGAACTCAGATTCCTTTCCACCACCGAGGTTAGACTTTGCTGTTCTCCTCCGTTATTTTCTTCCTCTATACGTCTCGCTTGTCTTTGAGGAGGTGTCCAAAAAGCGTCGGCGAAGTGTGCCAACTGTAAATGTTTACGACGTCAATTTGTTTACGTCGTCGCTGGGTAACGACGCAGGTACCTCGAAGACGCAACGTGCACTGACGCAAAAGTATCAACTACTTTATATTATAATCCTTTATTTTTTATAAACTAGCAGGAATACCCGACGTTGCCCGGTCATGTTCTAATCCTTTTGGCGTTTTGAAGAAATATATTTGATTTTTTTCCTATTTTTTTGCAGGTGCATAAAACACTTCTCTACCTGCACCTAATAAGGAAAATTTTTCATTTAATATATTACACACATGCACACCAATTAGGGACAATTTCATATCACCTTTTATACAGCTATACAAAGGCTCAGGTACTATAAAGTGATTTCAAAAAATTCCAAGGAAAACTAACTTTTTTTTTCAAAATTAATTCCCCCTTAAAACACTCTCCGGCACTCACGGATGAACCTCTGAAAGTTTGACGAAGATCCGTTCAGCCATCTCTGAGAAAAATAGCAACACAGACAGACACACACACACACACACACACGCACATGCACACACAGACATACACACACACACACACACACACACACACAGACAGACGCACATCCACACACAGACACACACAGACACACACACGCACATACACACACACACAGACACACACACACACGCACATACATACACAGACAGACACATACACACATATACACACAGACAGACACACACACACACAGACACACACACACAGACAGACACACACACAGACAGATGCACATCCACACACAGACAGACACACACACACACACACACACACAAACACAAACATACACACACAGACAGAGGCACATCCACACACAGACAGACACACACACACACACACACACACACATACACATCCAGACAAACACACTGACACACACATACACACACACACACACACACACACACACACACACATACACAAACATACACACACAGACAGATGCACATCCACACAAAGACAAAGACACACACATACAAATACAGACAAACACACTGACAGACAGACAGACAGACACACACACACACACACACACACACACACACACACAGAAGGTTCTCTTATTGTGTCGATTTTACGTCTGCTGCCGGACTGGCGGATGGACTGACGGACTGACGGACGGGCATAATATATAATTTCATGTTTTTAACGTGTCGCCTATCGGTCGAAGCCGTCTCGTAAAGTTTGTCCGTCCGTATGTATGTCCCTTCAAACTTATACCAATCAGAGCTGAGGATCTGGTCACTTCACATGACAGGGTGATGTAATTACGTCTGATGTTATTACGGCGGTATGGCGCCTGACTCTCCACACGCCGCCATTTTGATTTATATGCCGTTCAGGCCGAACTTATTGTCGAACCTGTGATATGTCACAATCGCCATGCTCTACCTTCACGTTTTTCATTCAGTGTGAACCACAAACAAACCGATTGTTAAAATGACCATCAGATAACGAAAGCATCGGCGTTTCGGCTCTTCCAACAAAACGGTACGGTACGTATAGGCCTCAGGCGTTATGCTTCACCTTCGGACCGCTTCGGACAAATTAGCCCAGGTTTCTTCATACAGTAGTGTGTCGTTTCAGTTGTATCGTTTTCGTAATAATAATATAGAAAATATAACCATAATACTTTAATCCCAATGTCGTGAAAGAAAGGTTAATGGATTGAAGCGGTGGGTGGTTCATGATCAATGATGAGCGGTGTTCAGCACTAATAATAATAACCGAGGAAGTCGGGAATTAGCCTCGGTTTTTTAATGGTAAAATCATTTTCGAAATAATGATAATGTAACGCGAATATTATAGTAAATCTATTCATAACACTAATCACTTTGTCGCGACTGCAAACGTACTGGAAGTTGAAATGCCGTTCTATCAGCTTTATGTCTGTTACGTCATTACGTCTATGATGTCATGACGACGGCTGACTCCACCGACCGACATTTTAATTTATTAGTTGGCCGACACCCGCTCACGACGGGAGTGGCAGGAAGAGTCATTCGTCTTACGGGGTATATAGATTACAGTCGATCTATGGTCGGGTCTCAAGAATATTGGGTGTGTGTACATTTACCAAGTTTCTTGTGGAGAGATCGCCAAGCGGTTTCAGCATTCGAGCAAGCACTCCATTCAAAACCGTTAAGGAAAGGCTGGCTTGGCAAGCGCTAGCGAGCTGCTTGGTAAATGAGCACAACCCGGGCTTCTCCCTTTCAGTTTCGTGTTAAACAGCAGGAGCGAGTTTCAAAAGTTCGCTTCGAAAAACGCCACATTCGCGGCAGGAACGGTCATGTTATTTACCCAAACCTTGTGGGGTATAATCCAGAGTACAGTAGATCTTCCCACAGTTCTGTAAGTAAAACCTACCTCACGGATGTCGGGATCCTCCAAATTTCTTTGTTTAATGTTATACACGACATTAGCGACTGTTTAAAAAGCTAAACATATGTGTTTGTGGTTCATAATATTTTACAAGCCCGTCTGCACCGCTGTTAGACTTTTGGTCTTGTTTCAGGTGCCATAACTTGTCAGAACAGTGGTTTGGAACCTGCGGATCTTTATAAGGACTTTACTAAGAGTGCGGCTCTCAACCCTGATCGGCTCTTTTCCTCATTCTCAGTTATACACAGAATAATGTTTGTGAGTGTTGTGAAAGGATAAAATGAAACTTGAGAACTCTGGCAATGATGAAAAGGAAAATACACCCGATTACCTGGGAGCTTTTATATTGGATTCCGAACGGTTGATCCGTTTCCATGGTTGTATCGTCCATCTTGTTGGTCATCAAGCTGGCTCATCCTCATGGCTCATCCTCAAGGAACCTCCAGCCTCAGCTTAGAATTCGAACAACCTTCAAAAACGCAAGTGATGTCCTGAACCTTGCTGGGCATGTGAGCAATAATCCCAATAATCAATGACTTGTACTGTATCTTATTATTCCCCTACCGGTGTACACTGGAGGGGACTATAGGTTTACACGCCGTCGCTCCGTCTGTCCGTCTGTCCGTCTGTCCGTCTGTCCGTCAGTCTGTCAGTCTGCCCGTCTGTCAGTCTGTCAGTCCGTCACGCAAAGAACAGTTTTCTGGACTTTTTTTCTAAACTCTTAATGCTAATGATTTCAAACTTGGCATATGGTTTCCTCATGATAAGTTCCAGATCAAGTTCGAACTTCAAGACGTATCGATCATTTTTGACAAAGTTATGGCACTTTGAACTTTGGGAATTCTGATAATTCTGATGATCCTTAACTCGGTGCCATTTTAAGTTTTAATTTCCTTTAAAAAACAATCTCTGCAATAATAGGACCGATTGAGATCAAATTTTCACCGTAGGGGGGACTCGGTCTGGAGAATATCTTAATGGTAATTATGACATCACAGGTCACGTGGTTCGGCCGCCATATTGTTTTTCGTGAAAACATGAAAACCCCTTTTTCTCTGCAACGGCTGAACAGATCGAGGCCAAACTTTGCAGGCACAATCGCATACCCATGACGAAAAAAAAGTCAGCGAGCATGACGTCATGCATCACATGGTTTCAGAGTTATGACGTTTTAAAGCATGAACCTATAATTCACACAGTGCAATACGTGCAGGTTGCTCCACGGAGCGACCTTGCGGGCTTATCAACGAGGCGAGGCGTGACACACATGTGTCTCAGCATACCTCAGATCAAGGTTGAAAACCAGCATCAGCCGTGCATAAATTTACATATTCGATCATTTTTGACAAAGTTATGGCACTTTGAACTTTGGTAGGGGACATGTATTGCAGCGCAATACTCAGAATCCTTCAGTGAATCAGGGTTTTTCCTTGTCAGGGACTTTGTTAACCATACTTGTTCTGGATGGCAGACCCCAAACCAGATTTTGGAAGTTAGAAATGTTACTTCAGCTCGACTAATTGGACAACTTATTCGTTCAATTGTTGAAGTGTTTAACTCTTTTAATTTATCGTGGCCTCCACTACATAATGTTCAAAACACAAAAACGATGCACCCTGACTTCCCTGATTTTTGTTTTTCTGGCACTCCTTCCACAAAGCCTCGACAAGCCTGTGCAAAGGCTACTCTGTACGTGCAATGTCTTAATGTTGTTATTTCTGCCAACCCCAATAGCCCACTGACCACCCACTGGAAAGGTCTTCTGCCTGCAGGGGCTCCATCTTCTCCTACCTGGTCCTCGATGTGCACGTCACCTGTGTCTAAACGTGCCGGAGACATACAGTGGAGGCTTGCAGACTATTCCTTGCCTTCCAACGTGTTTCTCAAAAGAATGAACCTCGTGTTATCTGATGAATGCCCTTTTTGCCATCACTCCGAGGACACTTTCCACGCATATGTCGGATGCCAAAGGCTGGCTCCACTTTTTCAACTCCTGCAATATACTTTCCGGAATTTCGGTTTTTGTTTTTCCTTCTATCATTTTGTGTACTGCATGCCTGTATCTAATGAGAATGTCGGATCTCAAATTGTTAATTTCTTGCTTGTTGAGGCGAAACTCGCGATATATATTACACGGAGGAGAAGGGTTTCCGGGATAAGTTCACAGGAATGCAGTGTTTTGTTGGCCTTCGAAGGCTTTGTGTTTGCCCGTCTTAAAACTGAATTTCACTTTTACCGAGAGACTTCTCGGGTTAATCACTTTGTTCAAAAATGGTGCAAAGCTGAAGTCCTGTGTAAGGTGGAGGGAGATGAACTTTTTTTGCTGCTCTAATTAATCTCATGTCTTTCTGTTCCTTGATTTAATTACTTTGGTTGACTGCTATTGTAATACTTGTTTTTCTTTTATACTTTTGTAATAAAAGACCCTAAAATTCAAATATCTCTCTCTCTCTCTCTCTCTCTCTCTCTCTCTCTCTTTCTCTCTCTTTCTCTCCATTTCTCTCTCTCTCACTTTCTTTCTCTCTCCCTTTCTCCCTCTCTCTCTCTTTCTCTCTCTCTCTCTTTCTCTCTCCCTTTCTCTCTCTCTCTCCTTTTCTATCTCTCGAACTCTCTCTCTCTGATTGTCTCTAACTCTGTCGTGATCCTGACTTCGTGATGGTGGAGGGTACACCATCCTGGATGTGGGGGATCGCTGGGTCACTCCGGCGAGATCGATCGGCTGTCTCCATGACGTGGGCTTGTTCGAGAGAACTGTCCAGGGCTATACAACAACAACTTGAACAACACTCAGTAGAGCGCTGACCATCCGGACCTGAACCAAAAATCTCTTCGGCTTGTTCTTGTTACTTACCCAACTCATCCACCAAGTTTTGTATTAATCCGTCAATAGCGTTTTGAGATATCGTGCTCTATTAAGTATTGTTTTTGGGTTTATCTCTCAATGGGGAAGAATCACTTGAAAAATTAAAATATTCTCATATCTAGATCAGGATCTTCATTAAAATCAAATCAATTCGTCCTTGTCAGACACCCAAATTATCCACCATGTTTAGTCTGAATCAGTCCAATACTTTTGGAGGTATCGTGCTCACAGACAAACAGACAGGTGGAGAAACATAAACTCCATCCACTTTTGGCAAAAATAATAAAGGTAATAATGACCCATCGTGGCTACCTCCGCGTGGAGCGGCTGTTTCTCGTTTTACAAAAAGACCATAAATGCCCATCGATTGTAATGTTCCGATTATGCCAATTTTATTGAAGCAAAAGAGACTTGAGATGTCAAAATCTTGGAAAACAGAAACTTTATTTATTGCCAAATGGACTCAAAGCTGTTGACATGGAATCTGCAGTGCTGAATCTGCATGCACACATCAATATAATAAACAACTAAATCAGGCTCGGTAGAGGTCTCGATGCTTGTCAGTAATTCAAAATCCAAGAAGAAATTCGAATCCTGAAGATAACCGAAGGAATCAGTCAGCTAGTATTCATTCTGGAAGTTCACTCATGAATGTGGTTTCAGATAGCAAAAGGTCTGACAGTTCTGCTGACCAGTTGAGCTCAGCTGGAAAACTGAAACAGTCCACAGGCCGCCTCACGGACTCGTTTGAGTCAGTTGGCAGAGACATTGCAGGCAGTTCCAGCAAGTGTTGAAAGTCAGCTGGCAAATATTCTTCAGGCAGTTCAGCTGACTTGTGCCAATCAACATCAGATAGCAAAGAGCTTGCCATCAATTCGACTGAGTTTAGAAGTTCAGAATCTGTTGCGAGGTTAGCCTCACGGTGGGAGTTGAGTGCCGCCGTGCTTTCTTGGTTGGTATTTTCATTTGTCTGAAGGACATTGTGGTTCATAAAGTGCAACATTTCATGCTGTCGATCACCTTCATTTAAAAGGCAAGGGATGAAATTGCAGGTTTCACTGTGAAAACAAAATAGAGAGGTTGTTAATGAGCTATTTATTCCTGCCTCAGGTTGTCCAAGGCTATGATGTTTTTACAGTGAACTTACCTGTTGGGCTGGTGCTGATCGTTGTCCAGTGCAATGTTATCAATCCCATGTTGACCTTGGGGTTGAATAGTTGGTAAAATGTTTCCTGCGTTCTGACTTATATTATTCACTCGATGTGTGCACTCAGGAGATGCTCCATAAACCTGATGGTATTGTGGTTGGAGGACAACTAAAAGGTTCTGCAACTGCGACGGGATTATCTCGTGCTCCATTGGAGGACTTCCCAGCACAGCGAGAGGGACTGGCTGTGAAGGTTCCTGCAGCCATAAGGATTGACCCTTCTCAATATTTTCAAAGTTGTCCTGATACAAGACTGGAACAGAACTACATGGGTTATCTTGTGCGACACTCTGAAACACAGATGTCGCAAGCACCGTGGATGAGTTTGTCGTAGGGCAAGTCAGATAGAATTGGAACTGATGGACAGGTAATGATATCTCCCTTTCATCACTGTTGCAGGCGATGTGATTATCATGAGATGGAGTTGAATGAGCTGTGGGAAGAAAAATCGCAAGTTGGATGAATGTTTTGGAAATACAACAAACGGTCAGTGGTGGTATACATACAAGGTTATCTCCAAACTCATACTCCAGTGGAGAAAGCCTCGAAATAATTTAACAAATTCACCTTGAGGTCAAGCTGGTATCTGACACTCACTTACCACACTTTGAGTGTTCAATACCGTGACTATTCTCCTGCACTTTCTCAACGTTATGATAGTCGACAATGTTTTTGGAGAGTTTAGTGCGAGATTGTCTTGGTTTGTAGACCCAATCTGAAAGTGAAACGATACGATCGAGAGATTAGCTGCGGAATATCATTCGATGTAAACTGTTGGACTGAAAAACAGTTTCCACTGTGCAATCACATATAACGTACATAGAACATGCCAAAATATACCTGATACATAGTAAATTCAAGTAAAATCCGAGGAAATGCGAATTTACTTATTTATTACATTGCAAATGACAAAGGATTCCAGCACAATTTAAGAACATGGACAAGTTGACAAATATCGAAAGAACAAGAATCCTGGAAACTCCACTTCAAATCAGGTTCAATAATGCAGGCCCAAAGAGACTAAATTAATTTACAATGCCGCAAAATATTCTTCCAGGAACACAATATTATTATATGCCAAGAGATTTCAGGAAACTGCGAGAAACATTTCTGGAACATTACATGATTCATGTATGAAAATGAAAACATTTTACGATTTGAAGATGAAACTGAAAACATTTCACGATTTGGAGATGTTCCATGGCCAACCAGAAGCCCGGATCTATTTGTCCTTGTCAGACACCCAAACGGTCCACCAAGCTTCGTCCAAATCCGTCCACAACTTTTTGAGATATCCTGCAGTGTATCGTTTTTGGCCAAATCTCCCAATGGTGAAGAATTACTTAAAATTTTCTAGTAGCCGGATCCGAATCCGGATCTTCACCAAAATCTAATCATTTCGCCCTTGTGACATGCGCTACATCTCTGTTAAATTCTGTTCGAATCCGTCCACAACGTTTTGAGATATCCTGTTCACAGACAGACAAACAAACAGCCAGGGTGAAAACATAACGTCCATCCACCTTGGGTGGCGAAATTAATGAATAAGAACTTACTCGGATACATCTTATCATGTTCAAGTTTCAGCCTGTGGGACTCTTCATAGTATGGACGTTTCTCCTGCTCCGTGATGGAACGCCACGCTGCTCCCAGGGCCTTGCTCACCTCGATATTGCTCGCTCCCGGCATTTCCTTGGCCATTTGCTTGCGGTGACAACGTCCCCACACCATGAATGCATTCATTGGTCGCTTGATGTGCTCTTTCTGGCCACGAATCGGCGGCATCTCGATCTGCTCAGCTGCTGGGATAAGGAGAATGATTGAAATTGATGGAAAAGTTGACAGGAGAGGTCGAAATGCAATATGCTTTATATATATTAGATATTATATCTGTGTGTATAATATAATATATAATATAATATAAAAAGTGCATGTCAGAGCAGGAACTCTACCATGAAGTCCAAGGAACCGTTTGGAGAAATCCGAGATAGAATTGTGAGGAGGCATAGATCTGGGGAAGGGTATAAACAATTTCTGGAGTGTTGAAAGTTCCCAAGAGCATGGTAAGCTACATCATTACTTAATGGAAAAAATATGGAACTACCCTGACTCTTCCTAGAGCGAGGCGTCCAACCAAACTGAGCAACTGGGCAAGAAGGACCTTGGTCCTCCTCCTCCCTCCAGGTCTTTAAAACATCTGTTCACTGCCATCTCTTATCTTCCCCCATCCAAAACCTAGATCTTTTCTACCTTCGTTAATTCACCACAGATCCACTTTTTTGAAATACCGACTTCTTTCTTGGAAGTCCTAGAAGTGTCCATGTGTTTGTTTTTTTTTACTCTCCCACACCTCCCCCCAAGCCCTCTTCCTCCCATAGATCTCCCGATGTCCCTGTTCTCTCCTGTTGCACTTCTGTTCTTCCCTCTCTCTGCCCATCTTGTCTCCCGCTCCCTTGATCATATGTTTTTTGTGTCTGTTTGTTTTTAGGTGACTAATGTGAGCTCTTACACGAGCCTCGATCTTGTACACAAAATAAAACTAAACGCCACTCAGTAGAGCGCATACTCCCGCCGTGGGTCAAGTTGGAGCCCGATCTTCCAATGGTAAAAAATCCTTCAAAAAATTCCTGGATCCGGAATAATATCCTGAGCTTCACCAAAAACTAATCAATTCTTCCTTATCCCAAGGGCAATCATCCCACCAACTTTCATCCAAATCCGTTAAGAACTTTTCCAGATATCTTGTTCACACACACACACACACACACACACACACACACACACACACACACACACACACACACACGGACGGACTGACACGATCGAATGCATTACTCCCTAGCGGGAGTAAAAATAGAACCCGATGGCCATACCGACAGAACTACAGAGTTGCTTGGCTGGGATGGGAGAACCTACCGGAAGGACAACAGTCTCTGCAGCATTTCACAAGTCTAGGCTTTATGGGAACGTGGCCAGACAGAAACCATCCCTGAGAAAAAGGCACATGACAGCGATACTGACCTGCACAAAATATTAAATGCACCTGCCGTTTATCTCCCTCTGTCGAACTCGGATTCCTTTCCACCACCGAGATTAGACTTTCCCGTTCTCCGCCGTTATTTTCTTCCTCTATACGTCTCGCTTGTCTTTGAGGAGGTGTCCAAAAAGCGTCGGCGAAGTGTGCCAACTGTAAATGTTTACGACGTCAATTTGTTTACGTCGCTGGGTAACGATGCAGGTACCTCGAAGACGCAACGTGCACTGACGCAAAAGTATCAACTACTTTATATTATAATCCTTTATTTATTGTGAACTAAATCACATATATTAGATATATTTATTGTGAACTGTGAACATCACCGGGAAACCTGATCCTTTTGGCGTTTTGAACAAATATATTTGATTTTTTTTTCTATTTTTTTTGCAGGTGCATAAAACACTTCTCTACCTGCACCTAATAAGGAAAATTATTATTTAATATGATATTACACACATGCACACCAATTGGGGACAATTTAATATCACCTTTCATACAGCTATACAAAGGCTCAGGTACTATAAAGTGATTTTTCTAAAATTCCAAAAAAAACAAACTTTTTTTTTTTCAAAATTAATTCCCCCTTAAAACACTCTCCGGCACTCACGGATAAACCTCTGAAAGTTTGACGAAGATCCGTTGAGTCATCTCTGAGAAAAATAGCAACACAGACACACACACACACACACGCACATGCACACACAGACATACACACACACAGACAGACGCACATCCACACACAGACACACACAGACCCACACACACACACACAGACGGACACACACACACGCACATACACACACAGACAGACACACACATGCACATACATACACAGACACACACACACACACACACACACGCACATACACACACAGACAGACACACACACACGCACATACACACACAGACAGACACACACACACAGACAGACGCACATCCACACACAGACAGACACACACACACACACACACACACACACAAACATACACACACAGACAGACACACACAGACAGATGCACATCCACACACAGACACACACACACACACACACACACACACACAAACACACACACACACACACACACAGAAGGTTCTCTTATTGTGTCGATTTTAAGTCTGCTGCCGGACTGACGGACTGACGGACGGGCGTAATATATAATTTCATGTTTTTAATGTGTCGCCTATCGGTCGAAGCCGTCTCAAACAGTTTGTCCGTCCGTATGTATGTCCCCTCAAACTTATACCAATCAGAGCTGAGGATCTGGTCACTTCACATGACAGGGTGATGTAATTACGTCTGATGTTATTACGGCGGTATGGCAGCTGACTCGACACACGTCGCCATTTTGATTTATATGCCGTTCAGGCCGAACTTATTGTCGAACCTGTCATATGTCACAATCGCCATGCTCCACCTTGACGTTTTTCATTCAGTGTGAACCACAAACAAACCGATTGTTAAAATGACCATCAGATATCGAAAGCATCGGCGTTTCCGCTCTTCCAACAAAACGGTATGGTCTGTATAGGCTTCAGGCGTTATGCTTCACCTTCGGACCGCTTCGGACAAATTAGCCCAGGTTTCTTCATACAGTGGTGTCTCGTTTCAGTTGTATCGTTTTCGTCATAATAATATAGAAAATATAACCATAATACTTTAATCCCAATGTCGTGAAAGGAAGGTTGATGGATTGAAGCGGTGTGCGGTTCATGATCAATGATGACCGGTGTTCAGCACGAATACTAATAACCGAGGAAGTCAGGAATTAGCCTCGGTTTTTTAATGGTAAAATCATTTTTGAAATAATGATAACGTAACGCTAATATTACAGTAAATCTATTTATAACACTAATCTCTTCGTCGCGACTGCAAACGTACTGGAAGTTGAAAAACCGTTCTGTCAGTTTTATGTCTGTTACGTCATTACGTCTATGATGTCATGACGACGGCTGACTCCACCGAGTCAACCGACCGACATTTTAATTTATTAGTTTGCCGACACCCGCTCACGACGGGAGCGGCAGGAAGAGTCATTCGTCTTATGGGGTATATAGATTACAGTCGATCTATGGTCGGGTCTCAAGAACATTGGGTGTGTGTTCATTTACCAAGTTTCTTGTGGAGAGATCGCCAAGTGGTTTAAGCATTCGAGCAAGCACTCCATTCAAAACCGTTAAGGAACGGCTGGCTTGGCAAGCGCTAGCTAGCTGCTTGGTAAATGAGCACAACCCGGGCTTCTCCCTTTCAGTTTCGTGTTAAACAGCAGGAGCGAGTTTCAAAAGTTCGCTTCGAAAAACGCCACATTAGCGCCAGGAACGGTCATGTTATTTACCCAAACCTTTTGGGGTATAATCTAGAGTACAGTAGATCTTCCCACAGTTCTGTAAGTAAAACCTACCTCACAGATGTCGGGATTCCTCCAAATTTCTTTGTTTAATGTTATACACGACATTAGCGACTGTTTAAAAAGCTAAACATATGTGTTTGTGGTTGATAATATTTTACAAGCCCGTCTACGCCGCTGTTAGACTTTTGGTCTTGTTTCAGGTGTCTTGTCAGCACAGTGGTTTGGAACCTGCGGATCTTTATAAGGACTTTATTAAGAGTGCGGCTCTCAACCCTGATCGGCTCTTTTCCTCATTCTCAGTTATACTGAAGGAGCTGCGCTCCAACGCGAGTCGAAAGAAATGACGCGACCAAAGACGGAATTCGTCCGAGTTGCTTTATTGAAACAAAACAGCTCAGGTATTCTGACAAAAGCCCGTTTATCGGGCAGCAATATATATACACATTTATGTCGGGAAGTTTGCCCGGCAAAAGCTATACCGGGCATGCCCGGGTGTCAAGGGCGAGCCTTGGAAAGGCGAGTCTGGACCTGCCCGGGCGTGTTTGGCTGCGGCCTGGCAAGTCGAGGCTGGGCGTGCCCGGGCGCTCTGGACGAGCACTGGAAAGGCGAGAGCGGGCATGCCCGGACGCTCTGGGCGAGCCACGGAAAGGCGATAGCGGGCATGCCCGGACGCTCTGGGCGAGCCCTGGAAAGGCGATAGCGGGCATGCCCGGACGCTCTGGGCGAGCCCTGGAAAGGCGATAGCGGGCATGCCCGGACGCTCTGGGCGAGCCCCGGAAAGGCGATAGCAGGCGTGCCCAGGAGGTTCGGGCGTGCCCGGGAACAGTGAGTCCGGGCATGCCCGGGAGAGGCGCGTCTGGCCGTGTTCTGGCCGGTGCAAGGCGATTGTGTGCATCCAGCGGTAACCGCTACACACGCCCCTCCAGAATCGACCTGCACCGGCAGGGTCAATTTAAGGGGGAGGATGACCCGGCCGAAGCGACCCCTGGAGGGTCGTGGGGAGGGGTCCGACGTGGTGGTGGGTGGTCGACCGGGGGGAACTGTGGACGGGGGGCGGCCTCGCCGTGGAGGAAGGGCCAACCGTGGTGGTCGGTCGACGGCCATGTGCACCGGTTTGAGGCGGTCCACAGAGATCCGGTCCGACCGGCCGCCAACGTCGACGACAAAGGACTTGTCGCCCCGTCGCAGGACCCGGAAGGGCCCGTCGTACGGCGGCCGGAGTGGCCCCCGGTGCACGTCATGACGCACAAAGACGTACTCCGCTGTGCGAAGCGCCGGGGGGACGTAGGACTGGGGGCCACCGTGGCGGGACGTCGGCACGGGGGCAAATTGGCGGGCGGCCTCCTGGAGGTCCGAGCGCTGGTGTGCGGCGGACCAGGGACTGGTAGCGTCGGGCACGAAATCGCCTGGGACGCGGAGCGGCTGGCCGTAGACGAGCTCGGCGGCGGACGCCCGGAGGTCCTCCTTGGGGGCCGTGCGGAGGCCCAAAAGGACCCACGGCAGCCTGTCGGTCCAACCGTCGTCCTGAAGGCCGGCCATGAGTGCGGCCTTCATGGAGCGGTGAAACCGCTCGCACAACCCGTTGGCTTGGGGGTGGTAGGCTGTGGTGCGGTGCAGCATGACCCCCAACGAGCGGGCGACCGCGCCCCAAAGTTCGGACGTGAACTGTGGGCCGCGGTCGGACGAGATGTCCGCCGGTGCGCCGAAGTGCGCGACCTAGGTGGCGATGAACGCCTGCGCCACGTCGGCGGTGGTGGTGGAGGTGAGGGGCATGGCCTCTGGCCACCTGGTGGTCCTGTCCACCATGGTGAGCAGGTGGGTGAACCCCCGCGATGGGGGCAGGGGACCCACCAGGTCCACGTGGACGTGGTCGAAACGCCGTGCAGGCACCGAGGTGTCGGTGGTCTGGTCGGCCGCCATGAGCGCGATGTCCACGCCGAGGTGGACCGCGTTCGCGCTGGCCTGAGAAAGACAGTCGGCCACAGCGTTGTCTTTGCCGGCGACGTGCCGGATGTCCGTGGTGAATTCCGACACGGCGGAGAGGTGGCGCTGCTGGTGGGCCGACCACGGCTCCGTGACTTTGGCCATTGCGTAGACCAATGGCTTGTGGTCGACGAAAGCCGTGAACGGGCGGCCCTCCAGGAGGTGTCGGAAATGGCGAACGGCCAGGAATAGACCGAGCAGCTCGCGGTCGAACGTGCTGTATTTTAACTCGTTCGGCCGGAGTTGCCGGCTAGAAAAAGTGAGTGGCTGCCAAACCCCGTTCACCCATTGTTCGTGTACGATGCCCACCGTGTCGTCAGAGGCGTCCGTAGTGAGGGCGATTGGAGCGTCGAGCACCGGGTGAGCCAGCAGCGTTGCGTCGGCGAGGGCCAGCTTTGCACCTGTGAATGCCGCGTCCATGGCTGCGGACCAGACGACATCATGCTTGGCCGGCTTGCCCCGAAGGGCTTCGTAAAGGGGCCGCATGAGCTGAGCAGCGCGGGGCACGAAACGGTGGTAGAAATTCACCATGCCGAGGAACTCCTGCAGGGCCTTGATGGAGCGGGAACTCGGTGATGGCCTCGACCTTGGTTGGCAGCGGCACGGCCCCGTTTCTCGTGATGCGGTGGCCCAAAAAGTCAACGGTCGTCGTGCCGAAGTGGCATTTGGCCGGGTTGACAATTAAGCCGTGCTCGCTGAGGCGACCGAACAGTGTTCGGAGGTGGATGAGGTGCTCGGCGCGGGACGTGCTGGCGATGAAGATGTTGTCCAGATAGACGAAAATAAATGGCAGGTCACGCAGCACGCCGTCCATTAAGCGCTGGAATGCCTGGGCCGCGTTCTTGAGGCCAAACGGCATCCTCAAAAATTCGAACAGGCCGAACGGCGTGATGACGGCCGTCTTCGGGACGTCGGCCGCCCGGACAGGTACCTGGTGGTATCCCCGTATCAGGTCAATTTTGGAAAATATGACCCGTCCCGCCAAACGGGTGGAAAAGTCCTGGATGTGCGGGATCGGGTACCTGTCGGGGGTGGTAGCATCGTTGAGGCAGCGGTAGTCGCCACACGGGCGCCATCCGCGCCCCAGCTTTGGCATGATGTGCAGTGGTGAGGCCCACACGCTATTGGAGCGCCGCACGATACCGAGGTGCTCCAACGCGTCGAACTCGGCCTTTGCCACGGCGAGCTTGGCTGGGTCGAGGCGGCGGGCCCTGGCATAGACCGGCGGGCCCGTAGTGGGTATGTGGTGCTCGATCCCATGCCGCACTGCGACGGCCGAAAACGTCGGCCGTGTGAGGGCCGGGAATTCCGCGAGCAGGCGAGCGAACTCGTTCGCCGTCAGGAGGGTGCACGCCAGTTCGGTCGGCGCGGAGCTGCTCATCGTGCACGCCAGGGAGCTGAAGGTCTCGGCGTTGACAAGGCGACGACGTTTGACGTCGACCAGCAGCCCGTGCGCGCAGAGGAAGTCGGCGCCCAGCAAAGCCATGGGGACGCAGGTGGTCACAAAGGTCCACTGAAAGCGCTGGCTGCCGAAGCAGAGGGTGACGTTGCGTGGGCTGAAAGTGCGTATGGCCGAGCCATTAGCAGCGACCAAAGAGGGGCCGCAAACGGCGTCCCGCCTGTCCTGCACGGAGGCGGGTATGACGCTCAGTTGTGCGCCGGTGTCACAAAGGAAACGCCACCCGGACGCTTTGTCCCGAATAAAAAGCAAATTGCCCGAGTGGCCGGCGCTCATGGCTGGGAATGAACGCCAGCCCGGCCGTTTCCTGACTTGCCGAAAGTGCACGGGGGTCGGCACGTCCGAGCCTTGTGTCCGAACCTGGCGTGGTAATAACACCACGCCTGGTCAGGTGGAGGCCCCGGCCGTCGTGTCGGAAGCGGTCGGTGCGGCGTGGCGGCCGCCAGTTTCACCGGCAGTTCGGCCTCCAACCGCGCAGGGCGCTCGGGTGTCGTGGGCGTCGCCTCGGACGGCGGCAGGCTCCAGGTAGCTGCGCCGATGTGTTGGCCCGCCGAGGAGATCTTATCGGCTTCCCTGGCGAGGGCGCGGGGATCGGTGATCGACGTGCCAGCCGGGGCGAGGCGTACCGGGTGAGGCAGCTGGCGAAGGAACAACTCGCGGAACAGAAAATCCAGAGAGTGCTCACCGAGCAACGAGAGCATATAGTCCATACGCTCGGACGGGCGCGTGTCACCGAGCTCGGGCAGGTCGAGCAGGCGCCGTGCGCGTGCCGCCAGTGAGAGGGCGAAAGCGTCGAGGAGGAGCGTCTTCAGCGCATCATACTTGTCGGCAGCCGGCAGGTGCTCGAGGAGGCTCAGGGCGCGGGCCGCAGTGGCGGAACCGAGCGCTGCCACGACGTGGTGGAAGCGGGTGTCATCCGCGGTGATGCCTCGCAGGGCGAACTGGGAGTCCGCCTGGGCGAACCAAACAGCCGCGTGAGCCTCCCAGAAGGTAGGCAGTTTA